>NW_027116508.1:640316-671617 GCF_000696795.3 Halyomorpha halys | reverse complement strand
TATATATGTATGTCATATATGAAGTCATGCTTGTCATATACTTTGACTTTTATAAACAGCTTTACATACCAGAATTTACTTACCTAATCACTTGAAATTCTATTGAACACTTCCTATTTATAAAATCTACTTTTTAGCAAAATTCCATCAAAGCCAATGCTATAAGCTGTCTTTCTTATCCTGTTTTGAAAGTTGTTCTTGCTTTGGCAACTATTTGGGCCTCAGATTAATTTGTACAAAAGATCACATGATCTAATTTTTTTAGGCTGTTTTGAACCAAATTTGTTGGATTAGTATTATTGTTCATGCTGTAACTTATGTTGTCCATTTATAATGTCGTAATTTTTCATTTGCTCTCTAGGGATACTGCCTATCAAGATAAACTTGCTATAAATGATAAAAAAAAGTATATTATCATTAAGTTGGAGGTAAAGGTGATATTGTTATTAACAAAAACTAATAAAAGAGTAGTGTTATTAACAAAAACTAATAAAAGAGTGTTATAAGTTACTGTAATATAATAAATTCCTGAAAAATCAATTTAATTAATTACAGTGAGAATGTGGAGGTGTCTGCAGTTTTGAATAGGTTTGATGATGATATACAACATGTAAAAGAATTGGTTAAGTTGGTCCAGAAAAAAGTAGTGCACTAATCCGTCGGTATGGTCTTAATAAAGAAATTTACATGGATATGAATAAATATTCCCAACTACGCTAACATTTTATTAATTATTAACTATTTTTGTATGGTAAATTTATAAACAATTGGGCATATGTAATGTCACAAGGCATTCTTTGCACTCCCAAGTAGTCTTGCTGCGTTTTTTTTAATGTTTGGTGCACACTTTACGTCTTTAAGGATTTTTTTAAAGCTTCTGTAGGTGAAATATTCTTTGGAAAAAGGTCATATTGTTTTTGATTGTAATAAAGTTAATAATCACCTTCCATGCTCTGTGCATTCAGGCATACATTTTCTAAAATCTGTCCTGCCACATCTTATTGAAATTTTGAAAATGTGTATTTTTTGCTTTTTTGGTATATAATAATGTCTCTGAAAATAAAATATAAGCATTAAAAAGTGCAATATCCATTAGGTGAAAAAATATTTGTTTATAACTTTTTATGTACTTTCTTAAAATTGAGAAAGGAGACAATTAGCTATCTTGGTAGTCTACCTCACCCATCATTATATTCCAACACGATATTGGGCTTTGTAACAGTGATATTATTTTTCCATCTCTTATTTTCCACTTCCATCATTCCAATTTTGTTATGTTTCGTGAACAATAAATGTATATCTTTTTTGTCCTTCCACTTTGCAACTCAAATACCTTTGCTCAAACTTGAAATAGCTTCTGATTTTTCCAGCTTTATCGTTGCGAGCTCTTTCAGCATATTATTGCTATTGCATTTTACTGTCCCTATGGCATTGATTGCAATTTTTGATATAAGTTGGACAAATAATCCCAGTTATTCATAAATAACGTGTATCCGAAATTAGCTATTGGTATGCACGTAAACATGGTAACATTTTTGGAAGCACTGGTGATTTTAGTGATTTCACATAAAGTTTCACTTTATCTTGGTTGGCCTGTTTATATTTTAAATTTCATACAATATCCTGATTTATACTCGCACAACTTATAAAACTTTACTCCAAAATGTGCCCTCTTTGATGGATTGAACTGTTTATATGACATTCTACCAGTATATTTCATGATTCATCTAAAGACACATATTAATTGGAAGTATAAATAAAAAATTTTCATTGAGATAATCGATAGTAACTCGTAATTTAGATAAACGATCGTCTTTACCTCCAACTTCATTATTTGAAAAGTGTAAAAAATGAAAGAGTTGCGCAAATTTTCCGCAATGGCATTGTTTTCTGGAAAATGGGAGTCTAGATAATACTTCTTCTAGACCTATAGGATTGGACATTCAGCTTTTTTACTTGTGCCATCAAGATGCATAACAAAAGATAAGCATGAATTTCATTTATGTTCGTATCCCTCCAATATTCTTCAGATTGTTTTAATTTTCGGGTTACATCTATTGTTTGACTCGCATAATGATTGCTTTCTTTGACAATGGTATTCCAAAAGTCTTTTGATAAAAATTGGTTTAGCATTTGCAAAGCTGTGTATCGTTCTCCCAATTCTATATTCATTCTAGTAACCCGTGAGTACTTCCAAATTTTGCTTTCATTTTCCTTATTTTCCCATATCCATTCATCAGATGTATTATTAATTTCATGATTTACTCTGTCACTTTCTTCTTCACTATCAGATACTATAATTATTAGCCAATTCCGAACAGGACAAACAATTTCCTCACAGTGGGTATCTGTATCAGACGGAATAACTAATCTCTTTGAACTTGTTGAAGCAATAATACTGAGATTCTGGTTATTATTCATTATTTTATAATTTTGTTATTTATAACCCATATTATAAGGGTTAATAAGACTCAAATAAAAAAAATCTATTACTCTATTTTTCAGTGTTGTTAAAGCCACTTGAAATCGACTATGTCTTTTTGTTGGAAGACTTTAAAAATGAACAAAAAACAAACTGGCTCGGATTAAACATTTATTTGGTTCACTAATTAAACATGGTAATAAACAAAACTAAAAACTAACATGAATAAAACATACAAGCAAAAATAAAAAGGCCTTTCAGATAAAAATAAAATTAGATAAATAAATTAAGAAAACAAAAGAGACAAATTTACAAACAATATAAATATGTAAAATAAATACTGCTCGACTAAAAGGTTGGTCCACTCCGATAGGTCAGGAGAAGAGTGCTGCCGAGATGTGTAGCTCCTGTTGCTAAATAAATCGCTGCAATGGTCCAGAATTGGTGTAGTGACTCATTGATGGTCCGAATATCCAACAGTCGTGTTGTATTAGGCGAGCCGACAAAATGAACGCAGACAGGGCTGCTAATGACGCTACCAGGGCCAATAATTAGTCGAAACTGCAATTAATAAAGTGGAAACACAGAAAAGGTCTGGTTCCGAACTGTAATGACTCACTAACTCACTAAAAATGTCCTAACTATTAAATTATAAGGGAAAACAGGGTTGCTTAGACGCTATCATGGCCACTAATTAGCCGGAACTGCCATATTAAAGTCGAAATACAGAAAAGGTCTGGTTTTGAACTGTAGTGACGACTAAAACACTCAACAAATGTACAAACTATTAAACTATAAACGCAGACAGGGCTGCTAATGACGCTACCAGGGCCACTAATTAGGCGGAACTGCTCTATTAAACTAAGATGGTCGGTCCGTAGCTAGGTGACGCATCTTAGCAACAATGATCACCCCTAGCAACTGTCTCAATTACTCATTATTACAAACAAATATAATTACACATTTTTCTTTTCAAATAACTAAATCTAAATAAAACAATACAAATAAAAATTAATGTAACTAAATTAAATACTAATAAAACTATATAACTAAAGCTAAATACTATTTACAATTATTTACAACGTAATTATATTATGGCGTTAACAAGCGTTAAAAAAATTCGTACAACATACCCAATCGATTCTGAAATATTTCCAAGATATTGATGATGTTATGCAATGTCATGCACTCTAGAACTGGAGCTCGAATAATAAACGATCCAACTGTTAGCTAACGTGGTGGACACATTGTTTTTGGTTCTGCAACAAATGCTTATCCATGTCGTTGGCAGTTTTGGAAGAAAAGCGTCTCGACGTGCATTACATGTCTTTATAGCGCAAGTGGTTAAAAATGAGAGTATATAAAAAATGATTGTGTGGACTTCTTCCCTTTATGAGAACATAATTGAAGAGATCCCACTAAAAAGGTTGTCATCTATAACTAACATTCCATAGAAACTTAGTTATAAAAAAAGTTTTATCTTTGACTATGTTTACATATTTTCAGTTTTGGTTCATAAGAAATTTTTTTTAAAGATGGCAGATTCATTGCTAGCAACAGTCTGGAAATTAGGTCTTCAAGAAGAATTTTATGCAAAAAAACTTGTTTGTTAAATTTTGCAGTTTTAACTTTTTTAGAGGGAACCCTTCAATTCATGGAAAGTTTTATGTCAAAATACACTTTGATACTTATACTTATGGATCTTGGTGATACCTTAATTAAAACAGGATTTTTTCTGCGTAGGCCTCAGGTTCCAGGTGTTGAAATTTATGACTCATCTGAAACTTAACATTTTTAGCAATAATATTGCAGAATGTTTATTTCAGTTGTTATTTTTTGATGTTTAATTTCAGGCGCTTAAATATTTCAAAGTATTTACTATGCTATGTTTAAGTTTTTTGTGTGAGATTTAGAATTATAAATTAAATTTGTAACTTTTCTTTTCAGTTGAAGAATATTTTCTGTGATTTCAACTTTTGTGCTTTTGATGGAGCACATTACATCTACTCAGCTCCGCATTACCGGTTTTTAATTGGGGGGGTCTCAGGGTAATAAATCTAATGATACATTAATATATATATTTATATATATATATATGGTTGCATATATATAAACTGAAATATACATTATTTATATATAGACATATAAAATATAGAATTGATTATACATAAACCTATCAAATGCTGGAATTATGTATTTACTGTTATTTTACAGTAAATATAATTTTTTATCTATGTAATATTAGATTTATTATGTCAGTTGTCTTATTTTGTAAATACATAATTATGTGATAAAATATACAAATTATTGTATGAAGTGCACCTTCAAACTGTATAGTCATGACATAATACTTAATTTTTTGAGATTTGTAAGTTACGTGTTTGTATTTAAATTGGTTCAGCCTTTGTAGTCAGTTATTATTCATTTTTAATGCACTTCCTATCAATTATATACTTTTTAATTAAAAACTAGTGCAGGCAGTACTTTCAAAAGTTCGAATTTCAGTTTGACTTTATTTATTTAGTTTATTTCTCTAATATATATATAGTTGTAATGTATGATATGTATGTATATTAGATGAATTATATTGCATTTTATGAGGTTTTATTGAAGGTCCGCTTACTTTAGGCGTAATATATTCAAATAATATTTTCCAACTTATTTTTTTTGTAAATTAGTATGATAGGTACAGGCTTTAAATTATGTTTCCCATATTTTATGACAGAACTATAGCTTGATGTATTTAAATTGATTCATTTATAATACATCAAGTAGAATTACCATATAGAATTAAAAAACTATTTTAAATAATTTTTGTTTTGCTGGTTATATATAAATATGAGTTGTGATACAAATTATTTTGTCAATCAGAATAGTATAAAATTATGCTGATCGCATAGTATGACATGTTAAATATAGTTTAAATTCAATTAAGATAAAATGTATTAAATCCTATGAATGTATAGCTCCTTTATGAAGGTGGTTTTGTAATGCAGATTGCTTTGTGTATAGCAGTTCAGTCCACTTTGTCATCGAATAAATAGATTGAATATTACTATATTCATATTATCCTGCTTTTTAAATTTTATTTTAAACACCATAATATAATTGTTAAACGATATAATTTTTTTTGCCCTTTTATTTATAGATAAATATATTTACTGTTTTCTTTTAGACCAATCAGTTTAATTGGCAGTGGTGATAGTACTTTATACATTTCACTTTTACCTTGCATGTTAAATGTCAGGTAATGGTGAAATACTTATGATAAATACCTGGTTGTGAACCAAGTTTTTTCCTCTCCAATTTCAGAACATGCTCTTTAAATAAACATAAATACATTCTTAATTTTCAAATTCTCAAAGTAAAATTCTCTGGATTAAATTTGTATTTAAACTTCAATTTAAGCATGTATAAGTTCAACAAAAGATATCAATATGTATTTGTTTAATTTATGAAATAGTCAAACTAAACCTTAAAGAATTGAGTTTACACCATCATTGTAAAATATATATATATACAAATAATCAATTGATGTTATTAATTAAACAAAAATACAATCACAAAAGATGTACAGTAAACAAATAAAATAGAGATTAATAAAATCAGTTCCTTTGTAGTTTGAAAAAGTTTAGTTAAAACATTTAGAGAGATTTACATGATTCTAATAAGTAGTACACACCAGCCTTGAGATCTGGAGGGACACTCACCACTTGGAAATCATAAAGCAAAGGTATGATCCATCCCAACATTTTGTTCATTTTCATATTGAGGTTCAGCTACAATAAACATTTTTACAGAAATTCTGAAAAATTGTTAAGAACTCCTGAATGTGATGGCGCAGAAGACCCTTGCTATGGTCCTGCATGTATCATTTAAATTGGGGCTTCAAATTGTAGCTCACAGATAGGTTCAAGAGATACAAGAATGATATTTATGATACTTATTTTGTCTTCATCCTACCATTTGTGAACGCATGAATCAAATAGAATTCTAAGAGATGGAGTTCTTTTAAAGTTTGATTACAAAAAACATGTGTAGTCTTATAAGGATTTATCATTATTTTTTCTATAATTTAGTTTTTTAATCTTGATTTTTCAAAATTGTTAAAATAACTAAATTTAAAATATATAATGAAAGCTCATATAGCTTTAAAATGAGCCCTAATTCAATGTTAACATTCCCTCTAGTGCAATGTTTTAAATCTGTAAGCATTTTTATGATCCAAAACATGGCGAAATTCAGCCATAACCACAATTTTAACATAAAAAAACTATTGATTTAAAAAATATGTTTGTAAGGTATTTTTTTGTCCTTATTAATACACAATGAATCATGAAATTTTGATTTCATATGGAAGTACTATTTTCTTTTTAAAAAAAATAAAGAGGTAATAGCAGACCCTATAATTAAGTTTGAAAATCCCTCCAAAAAAGTACAGTAATTCTTTTTAATGGAGTTTATCAAAACTAAAGGGCACCCCAAAGAAAAAAAAATTATAACCCTAATTCAAGGACCATCCTAGTGTGCTTATGTCCCAAAAATCAGATAGTACCAGTTCATTAAAATTAATAACTTAGATTTTCATGACCACTATTTTTGGAAAATAAAATTTAAAGGTAAGTATTAATTATGAGTACATATATTTCGGTTAGATGTAAAACTGATCAATTGCTATTGAAGCAAATATCAAAAAATTGATCTCTTTTACCACCATCCCAACACTATATGTTATTTCTATTGGGGAGTATTTTTTCAAGCGAAGTTCAGAAAGAAAGAAAGAAACCATTTAAAAGACAATCTTAATTAGAGTGTGCACATGCACCTTAAAAAATGGAGATATTAACAAACAAAAAAATATGGGAGAACATAAATTTTATTGTCATCTAAACAAATTAGTAAGAATTTTTCCTGTTTTCTTTGAAATCACTGGGAAGAAAATATGGCATTACTTAATAGATTGTTATCTTTAGATTCAGTTTGTATTTATGGGGTTCATTAGTTACTAATTAATAATTACCTGGAAACGTTATAATGTTTGAGGAGCTGTAATTTGCTACTGATAGCAGTCAAGTTGCTTTCCATTACTTATGGAAAGTAACTAAACTTAACTTAAGACATCCTAAGGATGGGTTAAACCCAGTTACCTCAATTTGCAGGAAATTAGACGTACTTAGTTTTTCAGGACTGCTACAGATTTATTTCTTTGGACAAAGCCATAAAATCAGGAAGATCACTTTTAATGTTAGGCAGTAAATATTGATTTAATTAAATTAGTGTTAATAATTAGAAAATAGAAAAGGAATATATAAAAAACTTAAATTGAATTTTCTCATCCCACTAATTTAAATACTTATTGCAATATTTTATTTCAACTTACAGGTAGTGTAAGTCCTGGCAGCAGAGTGGTAGTGTGCATGTCACTGTTGACTCTAAAATATTTTTTATTTTATTAAATTATGTAAAAGGATATGATCATGAAAAGAGGGATATTAGGCTGTGTTGTAGACCTTTGTACAAGCTGAGCACAGACCTTTCTTTTATTTATATATATATATATTTTTTTTATGACCATCAATGATGTGATTCCAGATGGTTTACCTAAGTGGGTTGATGTTCTTCTCTTCGCCTGAGGCAAAAGTGTGTTTTGGGTCCATAATCTTCCACCCACTCATACAAGAATTCGCTTTAGAATAGGTAGTTGTGATCGGCCCTAAGTTGTGGGAATGTACTCTCTGATAAGAGAGTACCAATTAGCTTTGCCATTAGCATTTCATAGACAGTTTAATTAACTACAGCTGCTCAGTGATCTTGGAAGGTTGTCTCCATGCTCTATGAGGAGTTGGGGAATCCAGTAGTTCTGGGGAGCCATTTTACCTTGAGCCTATGGCAGGAAAGTACTTCCTAAGAATAGTCTTTTCTGGATTGTTATTCACCACCGGTTTAGTTTTTGTATCATACCATACACTCAGTATGTAAGCATGTATTACTGTATTAAATTATATGGATTATATAACCTTCAAAAAAAATATTTGTCCTGAAAATACTAAAATGTAATACAAATAACCTAGGGGTCTCTCAGACTCGCCTATCGCGCTGAGGGTTAAAAATCAGTTAGTCTGAATACTTGTCAAAATTAGGTACAGGCCCATTATTTAATTTATTGATTTTATTTATTAGAAAAGAAATATGAAAATATCTAAACATTATTTTTCCAGTCTTTCCAGATAACGTGTTACAAGTGTACATAGATCATTTAATAAATAAAATAATTATATTAATAAGTTAAATAAATATTAAAATTAATAAAAATAAATGTCTATAATTATTCAAAATTAATCTCTTTGCCATATTAATATGTTCAAAAGTATTATCAATTATAAAATATACCTGAAAAGCTTACATAAATTGATGTTATATATCGTACAGACATGAATTCTAGTTTTTTTTTTCTTTGGCGGTTTTAGTTTTAGCTGTGGTGGCGAAACTGAGCCAATGCAAATCTAGTGTAATGTTCATTCTATTGTCGTTCGGATCGTTTCGTTTTGAATTTTATTATAAATATTTGAAGAGTGTAACAAGTGTGGTAATTTATACAAGTTTACACGTTTATTGGTTTTTGCATTAATTAATTCCGTTTTGAAATCTGCCTGTTTAAAAAAAAACAAGTAGATAGTGAAACATCAAGAAATAATGCCCGTAGCCTTAAAAGAATCTTCAGATGTGAGTTATGAGTTTTAACCGAATGCATGAATAATTCTTATGATAATTTACATTATAATGCATGATAATTCTTATTTCTATTTATACATTTTATAATATTTGTCTATCCCATTTTAGTTATTCCCTTCTTTGACATTATTAAATCTTAAACCTTATTAAATCATTCCTAAAAAGACCATTGTATCTCTTCAGGTATGGTTTTGTTAGTAAGTAATTTCAGTGTTCTTAAAAATACTTGAATTCAGATAATAGATTACCTAAAAAAGTAAAGTTTATTGTCAAAAAAGATGTTGCCAGTATTATGGTGGCTGTGAATTTTTACCTGAAGCGGTCTCATTTTCTGTTCTTATTTTAATGTATTTATTGCGACCCATTTTTAAGTCACGTAATAAATAATAAATATTCTCTTCATTAAACACCATTTAATATTCCTTAGTGGATTTAGATGTATTATGAGTTTAATTCCAAATATAATATATTCGGTAATACAGGTGTTTGTTTGTAGTTTTTCTAAAGGAATATTTTTCAGAAACTTTAAAATTTTAGCTTTAGGAGTTCTGGAGAACATATTCAAAATATGTCGTTTGAAATGGGATAATTTTAATTCATTTTGAAGGGTTTGAACTAACATTGGTTATAGTGAATTTAATAGTCCGCCAAACCTAAAGTATTATCTGACCTTATAAATTGAGGTACTGCCTTAGTATTTGTTGGCCGTGAATTTTTTCCACAACAGACTTTTTTTAATGATTATTTTAGCATATTCAATGAAACTTCTTTTTTTAAATACAACATATTATGTCTTGTAAATTATTTTATTTATTACACATATAATATTCATTTATAAAGTTAAATATTTCATTAAATTTATTCAGAATAAAACTTATTCACAAACTTTGGATGATGTATTTTTCGTTTTGTTATTCAGAAAGTTAATCATCTTAGCATTAGAAATTCTTGAGAAGTTATTCCTATAATTTACTTTAGAAATGGAAGCCATTCCTACTTCTAAATGTTATGAATTAATAGTGCTATGAATTGACTTAAGAATCCAAATTGGAAATCAGTTTGTATTTCTAAGTAAATAAATTTTTTTTTCCTGTTTATTGAAATATTATTTGAGAAAAAAGTGTATATAACTGTATATCTTTAATGAACTTAAATATTTTCAGAGAATAATTTGATCCTTTACTCTGAACCTAGTTTATTTACTCTCTGATGTTTCCGTCCTCAGGCCAGTATCAAGGATACAACTTTTAATTTTCATATTATGGACATATAATTCACTCACACATACCTCTAATATTTGTTTTAACATAACTTATAATTGAATAAAATTAGTTTTTTTCCATTGCAGGCTTATAACCCAAATCAACAATCTTTAGAAAAAACAAATTATCAAATTAATATCGCTTTAGATTCTTTTAAAATTTTCTAGAATAGCTATCTACTTACAAATTTGTGTATTTTTATTGCATCAATATTAATGATATAAAGATTATCTTCTTTACACAAATGCACACTGATTACAACTATTATCATAAAACATACTTTCTACAGATTATGATTCTGTTATCATTTAATTGCAGTGCTTAATTTGTTTCATCCTTTATTTTTATCAATTTAATCAATTCTTTTTCTATTTTCACTTCAAAATTAACATAATTATGAAACCATCTTTATTCATATATACATTTGTATAAATCAAGGAATCCCTCTGAACCCATTCATCAACAAATCAAGTATAGAAGAAATATGAGCGCTATGTGCGAATGAATTATACGTTAATAATATAAAAAGTTTAGGTTGTCTCCTTGATAATGGCATTAGGGCCGAAACGTCGGAGAGTGAATAAACTGTGTTGAGAGTGAAG
Source organism: Halyomorpha halys (assembly GCF_000696795.3). Taxonomy (NCBI): domain Eukaryota; kingdom Metazoa; phylum Arthropoda; class Insecta; order Hemiptera; family Pentatomidae; genus Halyomorpha; species Halyomorpha halys. The sequence continues at coordinate 660,599 of NW_027116508.1, read as the reverse complement.
TATCAAAGAAATATGTGTTTTAATTAATATTTCAATATTTTTGAATTAAAGTATTAAGTTAATTTTTATTATTTATTATTATAAACGATCTTATAATAGAACTTGGAAATGAACAGGTAGGGTGTAAAGTATAATAATGATCTTCAAGATTCCACGAAATCTTATCCGGGCAATTGTACTATTATAGGTAACATAGAACCTGTTTTATTAAAGACAAATATTTATTATTGTATGCTTATCGCAGATAATTAATGGGGATAAGGTAATGTACATGATTTCCCAACACACCTATACATAGATTTTTTGTAATTGTAACCTTCATAAGAATGATAATAATCTTTTATCTCTTACCTGGTCTTTTTTCAGCTGGACATTGGTTGGTGTAACATTTTTCAATTTCTAGTAAATTACTTTGTGGAATGTAATAATTTTATTTTATAGCGCTTCTCAGTTCATTAAAAAAAAATTAGACATCGAGTATGTCTTTCCCCTTAGCTACCAGTTTGTTCGCTGTTCGTTTTAGAGCCCTTCTGACTCTGTCTGAAGACACTTCATAATGGGAAGATTCAAAGAATGGCCTTGTAGCATTTTTAAAACCACCACTGTTGAAATGTCTATGAAGGAAGTAAAAGATTTTTTTGTGAAACTTCATGTTGCTTGTGAATCATGCTTATTACTGTTGAGATCCCATGCAGAAAGGACTTTTTCCTCCCCTTATCATTGACCAAATAAAACATTCCATTTAGGAGCGTCAGTTGATTCCGAAATGGAAAGACCTAATTTTTTCGTGCAAATTATAATAAACATTTTCAGAGAATTTGATGAGTGATTAAAGTACTTTTGTAACTAAGCGAGCTTCTATCCGTGATATACGTATGATTTTGAGCTTTGTTGCTTAAAACGGTTGTAAATTTCGAATTAGATTCTGGCTTGTTCCCTTTGCTTTAACTTTTTAACTAATTTCAGTTCATAAGATTTACAACATTTTAGTCTCGTCTGCCTTCTGCTTCGTTTCCACATCAATTTTGGTCTTTTCTTCACTCAAGTGAAATGTAATGATAGTGTTCCTCGCGAATTGTGCTTGGGGATTTGAAATGAACTACACAAGCTGAGCGTTTGATCAATTCATGTGCATTGTAAGGGTTGGTTTTCAATTGTTGCATTACCATGTAAATGTTTCTATGTACTGTCATGTTAAATATTTTTAGAGGTCAGTAGTATAATTGCATTATTTAAATTCGTTTATCAACCTTGTCCTTTTAAGGGAACCTTAAAACCCATTTTCTATTGATTTTCAGTTTTTCACCTGTAATAAAACCACCCAAACTCATGTTAGAAATAGATTGAAAACATGAAAGCATTCTTCATCAATCCTTATAGTTATGTTTCCTTAGTATAAATAATATAGATAAACTTACACTAATGATGTTTTTTTTTTTCCGGCCAAGAAGCACTGCGGCCACAGAGGGCCTATTGTACGCCGTCCCTCCTCTACTCAAAACAGGCCAATTGCCTTTGCAAATCTGGACACTGTATAAAGATCCACTGTTTCGCAAAGTTTGGGATCCAAGATACGATCCTTACCAAAGAAGAGGAATCGTGTTCTTGCCACTGCATCACATTTGCAAATGATGTAGTAAGCAGTCTCTTCCTCCTTCCTGCAGAACCTGCAGATAGGGGACTCTATCAGTCTCATTTTATAGAGATGCTTGTTTAGCTGACAGTGTCCCGTGTATAGATCTGTCACCCATCTTAAAATACTCCTATCCATATTAAGAAGGCAGTTACTTCTTTTCGGGCAGGGTCCTTTGAGGAACATTTTAGATTGTTCTATCCCTCTGGTATTTCTCCAGAGTAACCCAGCCTTGCTCTCAGCAATCTTTTTGATATGCCTCTTCGCATGGCTGAGACTAATTCCACTTATGGGTTCAGGTGTGAGAGGAACATACTCAGATCCTTTCCTTGCTAGGTAGTCCGCTCGCTCATTTCCTTTAATGCCTTTATGTCTAGGCACCCATTCCACCCGCACCTTGTTGGCCAAGGAGAGAGAGTTCAGGTTAGCCATACACTCCTCCACCAATATGGAGCGGGTTGCATAGTTATCCAGCGCATAGATGGCTGCCTGACTGTCCGTGTAGATCGTGATTAGCCTTTCCCTCATGCCCTCTTTTATTAAATTCTGGGCACAGATATTTATTGCAAACACCTCAGCCTGTAACACTGTGGTGTGTTTTCCTAGCGAAATGGATGAGCCTTGATTAGGTTTGTCCATCCACCATATCCCTGCTCCGGATCCTTGTTCCATTAGGCTTGTGTGGGGTTGACCCTTCAACCCTTACACTGTAGTAAGTGTTCTTGTATTTCTTCTCCTGATGATCAGAATGCATAGCCAGGATCCCGTCTTGATTGATCCTCCTGAACAGTATGCCATGTCCCTCAGAAGTTAAGGAATGGTAGTTCATTCCTAGTTTCATAAGCCTATATGCAGAGCTAAGGGCTTGAGCTTCAATCTGAGGTTTAATGTTCAAAAGAATCTCCATTGCTACAGAAGGAGTAGTGCTTATGGCTCCCGTTATCATGAGGCACGCCAGTCTCTGAAGTTTCACGAGCCAACTTTGGGATTTCCTGGTCGTTGCCTTGTGCCACCATACATTGGCAGCATATAGAACAATTGGCCTTATCGCTGCCATGTACAAGCAATATGTAACTTTGGTTTGAGGCCCCAGGATTTGCTTACGGCTCCTTTACATGCCCAGAGACACCTCAGTGCCTTCATACTGGTCCTTTCAACATGGAGTTGCCACTCCAGTTTACTGTCCAGAGTAACGCCAAGATGTTTGACTTCACTGCAGAATCCCAATCGTTCACCGTTAAGGTACGGCGACCTGATTGCAATGTTCCGTCTGTTAGTGAAGACACAACTGACCTTTTGAGGATTGATGCTCAGACCATATTCCTGGTACCATCCATTCATAAGGTCTACCGATGTTTGAAGCAGTTCTGAGATAGTTCCCGGGAATTTGCCTCGTATCAGCACAGCGATATCGTCAGCGTATAGAAACCTGCCTTATTGGATCTGACAAGTAAGGTGTCCACCACCATACACCACAGGAGAGGAGATAGCACACTACCCTGCGGACAGCCACCAGCGAGCTTCAACCACATCTTAGTGTGTCCTAGCTCCGACTTGAGCAATCTTCCTTCCAACATCGCGTTGATCCAGTTGAAAGAAAGCTGTCCCACCCCTTTCATTTCCATGGCTCTCGCCATGGTTCTGTAAGGAGTACGATTAAAGGCGCCTTCGATATCAATGAAGACACCAGCCATAATCTCGTTATTTTCAATCCTAGATCCTAGGGGTAAAGGGAAGAATATAAAAGAAATTGTCATTGTTCATTTTGTTCCCACGAGTATGGGGGTTCTTAAAGACACTGCAGGTACTACCCCATCTCTCTGCAGCGGGCATTAGATACAATGGGGTGCGCCAAGTGTTTCAAGTGGGTCGATAAAAGAGAGTATATTTTTTATACACCCTCTGCCATTCAGCCTCAGCTCGAGCTCCCTACGCCTAGCTTGGGTGTTTGTAGGGACCGTCATGCCTGTCATATTGATAGGCTTGACGGACACCCGCCTCTGTCGTCCCATTGGACTCCCCAGGGGGCACCACGTGGAGGTGCCAGTAGGGGTTGGCAGGGATAGGGAGAACTGGGGATCCTCAGACAGTAAGTAGGGCACTCTGGCCTGATTCATCCGCAAAGAGTGGGGGAGACACCCGCACCCATCTCCCTCTCTAGTCCTCCTGTTACCCTGCCCATTAATTCCCCAATCACTAATGATGTTAATCGATTATTATTATGATTTTTATTTATATATTTATTTTTTAAAATTTTAATTGATTAAAGATGACACTATGATTTTTTTTTTTAAACTGCATATCTTTATTCATACCTGTCATTTAACATGTTAACCACTAAATGGGATGAATTACTTTTTCATATGTCATGTTAGAAATGAAGGGGAGCAGTATCCAGTGGCTCCTCCACTAGACGTGACATAAAATTTATTATTATTATAAGATCTCTCATCAAGCTCCTTTTCTATGTTCGTTATGGGGCATGAGTGGTGTAGCCATAGAATTTATGAGAGTTATAAGGAGGAATAGAATTTTTATGTTTTCACAGATCTTTGAACACAAATTAAATGCAGTTGCAATAATAAATTTTCACAGAATTACATCGAGAATTCCTCAGAATCAATTAAAAAGAGTAAGGGTCTTATTCCTGTGGCATTTTCCAAGAATTTGTTTACTCTTCAATTCATTTCTCAATTTCTTTCTTTCCTCCTCAGATTCCACAGGTACCAATACTATGTATTTAGATTTGTGCATTTGTCTGGGCAGACATTCCTATCTACAAAATTAGTAATCCGGACATAAAAACCTTTCTTGAGAAATACACATGCCAATTATTATGCATTATTTGAAAATTATATTCGAGGAGACTTTAACGGAAATTCGGATGTACCGACTTGAATTTCTGTGGACGAGACTATGGATATGGAGGGGCGTTATATCGCAAACATAATCGTTGGCAGACTAAGGCACCTTCAAAATCCTATCAGCGGTTCCCAAACTTTTTTCGCCACGGCATCTTTTTGTGCTACAAAAAAATTGGTGGCATCCTTATAGGACTAAAAACATTTGGCGGAACCCTAGAGAACAAAAAAGTGTTACAATTTCGTAACAATCATGGGGTAAAATCGATTGAGTGTATAGGAAAATAAGAAAAAACTGTGCAAAGTAAATGCTTAAATGGATTGCATATTTTCTATTTTAATTTCAATATTTTTCGTATTATTTTGAGAAAGTGGCATTCACTTGCACCAACGCTGGCAGATACCTGCGGCACCCACTTTGGGAATCACTGCATTACTTGACCTTTCCTTCTGGAAGCTGAAACCCCTACCTCTATTCCCGACCTATTGACTTATTTACACTATATAAATGAATTAAATAATTATAACAAGTTCAAAGAACTTAATTACAAAAATTGTCAAAAGGCAATCCAAGGTATACTTAACACCCAGCTATACATATAGCATACCTTCTATATGTATGTACCAAATACCCACTAACATCATTACAGGAGGGTATGAAAAAAAAAAAAAAAAGTTCAAAAGATATAATGCTAATTGTATATGTATAATGTGTTGCATTATATTATTATGTATTCTGTAACCATATAAAAAATAAAGAGGTTTGAAAAAAAAACCGTGCCCGTGTAGGCCTCGCGACATATTTCCGTGACAACGTATACTCTATGCTAATATTACATAAATATAAATTAAAATCAATCCAATGTTATATATTTGAAATAATAAACCAGTTCACATATTGAATTCAGATATTTATTTTTGCTTGGTTATACATTAATTAATTTTTATACATATGATATAATATCCATATGTTAAACGAAGTCAATTTCCGTTACGGGACACTTTTTCTAACATGGCATCCCGCAAAATGATTTATAAGACTTTGTCACGTCAAAAAACAAGTTCAAATAAAACAGATTGCAATTAGAACAGCTAACTTAGTAATTTATTAACACTAATTATCTAAAGCCGCAGAACCCTCAAAGGAACATATTACTAATAATGTTATTATATTTTAATTAATATTATATTAAGGTTACGAAAAAAAAAATGATTTTTTAATAGTGCAAGATATCTCTGCAATATCTAAACATAAATACTTTTTGATGAAGTAAACTAACTGTTGTAAAATTAAAGTAATTCTAGATCATGTAGAATAGATTTTAAATATAGCTCAAATCTTTACTGACTAGGATCTAATGGCAGTAATTATAAAGAGATAAATTACGTTGGAGCGGTATGAAATTAAAAGTTTTAAGTTTATAAATTAATGTTTACTATAATTTTCTATTTATTCTATTAGTACTAATAGTAAATACTATTTTGTTATAATTTTTAAGCGAAAATGGAATTATTGACCTTAGATTAAGTAGATCTTGAAAATCCATATTCATATAATCTATTCCTTAGGTTGCTATTTTATGGTATGTTTCATTAGAGCAAAAGAATATATTGTATCATTATTACGAAATTCATAATTGGAAAAATGAAATCGTATTTATTTGATTTATTTGGTAATGTAAATCAGTGGAACCAGTATATCGTACTGGTTCATCACCGGCTCCTGCGCTGTTTTGCATAGGCAACATGCGACACGATATTGTCATGTGGGTTTATTCAGATCGTTTTCAGGCATTTTAGAGGTTGTTTTTTTTTTCTTATTCTGTTAAAAGCCGTTTTTTCTCTCTACACAATGATGACAGTGGGAAATATTTTTAAATAAGGTTAAAAATTATAAAATAAAATGAGGTTCTGTTTATTTAATGAAATTAAGTTCACTATTGAGAAATAAGCGCGTTTCGTGAAAATGATAATGATTTGTTCCCTCGTTCTTCGTAATATTATTTTGTATGATGTTGATAATTTTTAATATAAAATTATTAAATAATCTGATCAAAATTTAGTGGCTTTATGAAGAGAAATTTTAAGTTTGTTTGGGTAAATTAAAAGAATTAAGTCTTTACAAAATTAAAACATTAAATTGCCTTATTCATGATTTCAACTGAGTATTGAAAAAATAATAAAATAAAAGTGTAAATTGATTAAAAATTAAGCGTTTTGAAATGAAATATAATGGCAAGGTTGGGTACATTACTGAAAGTAATGCTATAGAAAGGTGTTATCACGGTGAACCGACTGAAGATATCTTTTCGTGCAGATCCCTGGCGAAACAATCTACGCCTTCTTGATTGTTCTTTATGGTGAGGTAAAAGTTGAATGATGAAGTGTGGATGAAGTAAAGTGATTATATGACGGTAACAATAACAAATTGAATTTATAAATATTGTAAAACATTAAATTTTTCTATATGTTCGACATTTCTTTTCCTATGTTATTCTTGGTTAAAATCAAAAGAAAAAAACACCGATATCTGTAAGCCAAAACATAAAGATCATGTTTAAAAACGAGAAAGCATACTAACTTAGTGGAAACTAAATAGGAAATATGTAGTCAGGTTTTTAAAGTATCATTTAATAAATATCGTAATTAAATATTCAAAACCATTTCAACCTGCGATGTTCATTATAGATTAACGAAAAATATAATATATAGATACCAACATTTTTCATAATGTCCAAAAAGAAGTTAAAAATCTTTATTAATTGTCCTCATAACTCTTCTCATGGTTTTTAAGAATTTCACATGCTGCTATTGTTTTCGGTTTAATTTAGATAAGTTTTTATGAGTTTATTGAAAGAGAATAACAGAGATAAAAATATTCAGTTTACAGATTTGTGACAATTTACAATTTAAATATTATCTAAAATTGGATTTTTCTTTGTAATTGTAGTTCTGTAGCTAGATCTGTGGACACTACTTTATCTTTGTTGTATGTGGATAGCTTTAGAAAGTAAACAAACTCTCCACGCTCTCATTCTTTAACCGCAAAGGACACTGAGTCCATAAATGTTAGAGATAACACGGAAGACACAATGGATCGTAGCTCTAAGGCTACCAGAAGATAAGGATGTTAACTCACCACTAAGGAATGAGTCGGACAAGAGCAATCTCCACGGAGACCGAAAACGGTTCATCTGCTTTTTGTCAGCATCTATCTTCTAAAGTATGTATATTCTTTATTCTTACTGAAGGAAATCTCTATAATTTGTTCGCAGATACCTTGATAATAATACATCGGAATGTTGACGGATTCGCAAAAACTGCAAATAGGACTGATTACTGTAAGCGCCAAACGAAAAACACATCGCATTCATTACGCAATTGATAGGACAGACCACCCAGACAATGGCGGAGCAAGGTTATTATACGCTGGAATTAGGAATTACACTTACTCACGTACGGTCTATCTAACTTAAGGCTGTAACTCTGAAACAATTACATTACACTATATACAGCTAATGGCCACCTATGGCAATCTCTTTTGAATTATTCAATCTGTGCTTCGCCTTTTTGCCTTGTTTCCAGCTATTCCGGCTGGGGTACATTCCGCTTGGTCAGCGGAGCTTTACTTGGTTTCCTAAATGTCCATTTTTTCTGTGGTTATTTAACTTTTTGAAATGAAGTCCATTCCCATGTGAATCTGTTGGCTATTTAAGGATGTAGGAAATACCAGTTTTATAAATTCTTATTTTCTAGTTTTACATGAAGAGCATTTTCCTCCTTGTTACTTGCATTGGCTCTTTTTAAAATTCATATTAATTTTAATTATTTTATTGATAAATTTTATTTTAGTTCTTACAAACTACTGTGTTTTAAGATGTTCAGAACCATGGTCAGCCATATTATTCTGCGATGTCTTGTGTCTTACTTGAAATTAAAGAAGGTAAAACTAGACAATACGAACTTGTTTTCTGTTAGTCCTCGTACTCCCTCACTTTGAAAATGTGCTTGAACAGATGATAACATTTGTGATGATTATGTCTATGGATTACTTCTCAGTTGTGTTAAGTACATTTCCACTAGCTTTGTGAAAAATACAATACTATTAAAGCTACTATCTATTAGGAAAATGACAATTTTTCAATCAATTTTCATAAAAGAAAAAATCTTTAGTTGTTATTGTTCATAAAGCTAGTGGGAGTATACTTAGCACCACTTGTGTGTGCACCAATTGATGTGTGACATCCTTTTAAATTTAGTTCCCTATTTTAAAATACCCATTGGGTCTAAGTGACAGTTTTTAATCTAAAGTGGTTCAATCGTGGGCTTTTATATTTATAATATAATTTTATTTTTCACAGTCTAAAATAATCAATTCGCTTTTATTTGTTCTAAAACATTCAGTTTTTAAGCCGTAAAACACCAATATTATTTTTGTTCTCGAGATATGAGGCATTTTCTAAAAAATGCATTTAATTTGGAAGATGTGAAATAAGCATGGAAAAATATTTTTCATCCTTATAGTACAGATACTTCTACTTTTATAAATGTTATCAAAAATTTAATGTTTAAAATATTTAGTTGTTTCTCTCGGCCTGATATATTTTAATGTTTTTAACAATTTTCTATTCCTTTTGGGTTGTAAAGCAACTGAATATTAAAAAGGTAATCGTCACTTAACTAATGAGGGAGCTATACAAAATATAGTCAGGGATTTAGATGAACATTTTAGTGTTTAGCATTTAATTTCATTGTGCTTATCCAACAGTGAAGATCGTAATGGTTACTTAAAATACTTAAAAACTAGGGAAATGTTATCAGCTGTCGAACCATTGAGTAGAGACCGCATTGCTAGTAAATAACCCTTAAGCCCTTTATCAATGTTGTGTTTGACAAGGATTTGTATATAAGTTTATGTTGTTGATATCGGTATGGGTTCTTAAACGCCATTGGGTTCGTTAACCAGTATATTTGCTTTACTATCTGTCTCTTATAAGGGACTCTCTCTTATAAGACTATATCATGTAGCTTCCTAGGTCTTATAAGACTCTAGCTATCTCACGTACGTTGTTCATACATGTGAAACTGTCGTAGCAAGGAGACAGTTCGACAAAGAGAAGACTGGTACGGAGGCGAAGACAGGTGGCCGACCCTGATCCCGATCATTTCCGAGCGGTACCGAGTGATGCCGATCCCTAGGGTAGCCTCAGTCACTGTTCGGTGGCGATGCGAGTCGGTCCGGAGTTGTAGAGAGATGCGTTCCGGGCAGCCGCTGGCCCGCGTCCTCTTCGCGGTCGTCCTCTGTGCGATCGCTGTCCTTTCGGTACTCCTCGCCTTCAGGTTCTTCGTAGCGGGTCGTCTCCACTCCCCGATCAAAGGTAAGCAGTCTTCAACTGATCTCGTGACCTAGAGTCAAATGTTTTTTCGTACCGGCTACGGTCGTTGATGACTTAAAACTTTGACAGAATATTGTAGATGAATATAGGAAAAAAAATTGGTACGATAGTAAATAAAAATGGAAAAGTTTTCAATGTTTTTAAATTATATTAACTTAAAAAAATTTAGAATCCTTTACACTGAAATTTTTATCAGCAATGAAAGCCAGCAAGAGTAAAAGTATCAAAATCGCTGAAACAGCTTCTTCATGACATAACAAAAATCTATTCACTTTTTTATACTTTTTGTAACTTTTAAAAAAATTTCAATTTTTACCAATAAAATTGTTATCATCGATGAAAACCATTACAGTTAATGTTCATTTTTTACAATTAATTGTATCAGAATATCTGAAACAGGGTTAATTTCTCCTCATGATATAATAAAACCTCTCATTTCTTTTTTCTAGATTTATCTTAAAATATTAAAAAGAAAATAACTGACCCAGAATGAAATAATTATTCTTCAATCAATTAATTTAATATCCTATTGCAAATTTTGGACAAACTACAGAAGTTAATAACTTAAGTAAAATATGAAGAATAATTTGTTATAATATATAAATTGCAGTCTATTGAGCAAAGTACTACTTACAATTTTAAATAAATGTTAAAAATTTATGTTTTTTTTTTCAATTTTTTGTTTAAGTTTTAAGTTGTATTGAAAAACCTACTGATGAGATTTATAAATGAAAACCTTAGCTTAGTTAATCAAGAACAGTAAAAATTTTGGATATTTTCTTCTGAATCCGTTTTTGAACATTTGTGGTGGAGTTATTAGCTTTATATTTTTTTCTCTCGTATTTAACAGAAATGTTAATAGAAAATAACTAAATGGAATAATGATATTAAAAAGATTAATTTTTTGATATTCATACATAAGATTTTTGTAGCTGTAGTATATCCACTTAGTTTTCAATATTTTTTTAAGAGTAAAGGATGGATTAATACCATTTGTTCAAAATAACTGACACAGCTACTCTATTTTTTTCACAGAGCATAGTAAAAATTTATTCATTCACGTGCTTGTGACTGCCGGGATGACATTGAAATTTGTTTCGTCAAGAACTCACATTACGTCGCTGTACGCGGACGATGAACTCTATCTAAAACTTGAATCTAAGCTCATTTTATAATGATTTATATCGAATAGTATATTATCAATGAACATGTTTGAACAGAAAAAAAAAACTTAATTAGTTCACTTAATTTTTTGTTAAAATTGATAAAATCTAAATATTGAAATAAAATTATTGGATTTGAACCTATTTTGTAAAATATGCAATAAATTGAAAATTTAGTTTTTTCATATTCAAAAAATTGCTAAAAATAGGTCGTCCTTAAAAAATATAATCTTATTAAAACAAAATTAAATCTCAATACTCATATAATAATATCTTCTAAGCAAGTTTCTATTGAAATAAATATATTTGATTAATTTTGTTTTTGATCATTACAGGAGGGTATGGGAAAAAAAATGAATAATTTTTTGATGGCACTTTTAGAACAATTGTATATTGACAAAAAAACTTAATTTTTGTAAATTTTCGAACGAAGAAAATATACTCAGATAATGTTATAAAGCTCTTTCCGAGTATAGATTACAATTTGTACACATGGTCCCTGTTGTAATTGTCAGAATGGCATTGAATATTCTATTTAGTCAAACTGGTTACGCATGTTACGTTAAATATAACTCCTGAATATTAAATTTTATTGCTTTACGTCCTAATCATCATTATCATTCAAATGAAAACCTCATTTATAACTAATTATTAGATTAGTGTTAACGTTTAAGGTATTTGTTACATTTTAACATAGAAATTGAAAATAAAATACTTAAACGTTTATTTCATATAGAAATGAATAACTAAATATTTTTATTTATCTGTTTAAAAAAATCTTTTCATTTACTTTTTATTATTAATTTGATTTAATTTTTTAATTAGAAAATCTCTCTTTTTTTACTGTGGCAAGTGGTATAAACCGTTTTCTATTTTTAATTACCGTGTTTTTCACTCTCAGAGGTCATCTGGCTCAGTACAATGTTCTTGGCTGTGATGTATTCTAAGTTAATTTACCAGTTTAGCTTTGTCTGTTTTTATGCATTTTGCCAACGATCTTCAAACATGGTCATATTAAAAATAAAATAGAGATTTATGACCAACGCTGTCAGGAAAAGCAGGTTTTCTTGGCTGCTTTCACTGAAAGTATGAGTAATAAACCCCGGTTTACGACGCGAGATCCTTTACAAGGGGAAGATGTTGGATTGGTTATACCATTAATTTAATATATTTAAGGACTTATAATTTTATTAATACAGACTCTAGCGTTATAAAATAACGTTCTTCACCTTTTGATAAATTTCTAATCACTACTTCACTAAAATTCGAATGTGCATTGTAATGGAAAACAATAAAATATAATTGTATGTACACTACTGGATCAGTAAAGAGTTATTGAAACCTATGATAAATAAGTAAGTACTTTTTCAACTTTTTTTTTTCTCCAAAATTTTCCAAATTAAATGCTTCAAATCAAAGTTTATTTTTATCTAGTCTACATTTTAAAGGATTGTGACTCAACGCTAAGCCGTATTAACAATTGATAATTATTGTTAAAATAACTAAGCGATTAATGTATCGGTTGTTGCGTTTTTTCAAATTATTTACCTAATTTTCAAATGGAAACTATGGAAGTAAAATTATTAAGTAGAGATGGTTTAGCTCTAATTAATAATTTTACTTCATCTCATGTGAAAACTATTCAAAGATAAATACTTAAAACAATAATTAATGTCTCTATATTATTATGTCAGAATAATAATTAATGAATGAAATCCTTATTCATTTAATACAAAATACGAATAATGAATATAATAAAACATTGTCGACACATACTTCAATTTCTAGCGAGGTATGTTTTATCCTATAATTTTCTTGGATAATATGGAGCTAGTAAAAATAATTTTTACTATAAATATTCATGTTTTTACAATAAATAAAGGAAACCAATTAATAATGGTAATGATAATTTGAATTTTTCGTTTTATTTGATGTCGTTTTCCCTTCATAAATGGTTCATTAATATTTTAATCGATAGTAAAAAACTCTTAATTTTTGTAGTATAAGAACTGCTTAGTGGAATACGAATAGATTTCGCTTAGAACTGTGAGACAGTTGGCTAACCTGTCCCAGACATCCATTCAGACTGACAATTTTACTTTCAGGAATGTTTTATATTTAACTTCGTTTGTGAATTATTAATAATTATATTATTTAAAAATATTTATTAACTACTCGATAATGGAGTCTGTTAGATTTGACTTGGATTGGGTGAGTGTAGGATTAAAAAAAAGCCACTCTAGTCAACTAATTTTTCATTCATCTTGAATTTTCATGTATTTTGTGATTAGGCCCAGCATATCATAAACTCAAATATTATATAAAAAAAGAAATTATATATATTATATACTTTATATATATTATATATTAATATACATAATTATATATATTATATACTATGAATTTCCCAAAATAACGAGTTCTTTTTTATAATTCCCATGTATCTTCTGAAAGAAAATGGTATGTTTTCTCTTAAAAAATACACACATAATCACAATCAAAAATCACTTCCCATTTGGCATATTTATCTGGAAAATATTTGAATTTAAAGCAAGTTGAGATAAGTTGTTTTATAATCTCCATTGATTTTTAATGTTAATAGTGACATGATACCTATACAACAAACAACAAATTAAAAACTAATATTCTAAAAATTATGTCTGTGGTTTCTATAGTAAAGAGTATCTTAGTTGATGTTTTTTAGTTGATCATAAATTCACATTTAAAAAAATAAAATTAATTTATTTTCAAATTAATAACGATTTATAAATTAAATTAACTTGAAATTAATTTTCTAAAACAATGCATGTTTTTCAATAACAGTTTTAAAATCTTTTTGCATAAATTCAATAATAAGTTATTGAATTATAGATAAATAATTTATTCACTATTTCTTGATTTGTAGTGAGTAGAATTCATGGACTGCTTTGGTACCTGTTTACCTTTAACATATGTATATCAAGTAACGTATTGTTGAACAGTATGTTTCTGCAACTGTTTTACGGAATATTTGACATATCTTTTTTTTTTTTTAGTTTAATTCTACTTTTGAGTTTTTTGATATTGAATTATTTAACAATATTACACTTTGGCAACTGTTCCTCAAATTTCCTAACGGCTTTTGGCTTTATCACATTATTGTTCAACATTGATCTGTAATGTCAAAAACTTCTTATATTTTACTTAATTTATTTTGTATATCGCTGATTTATCTCACGGTACTATAAATCAATCGATCTACATTTTTTCTTTTCAAAAGCCTCTTATCATGCCTCTTAAAATACCGTAGATACTTATCTATCTTGCAACCTCCTCTTCGTTTGCTCGTGGCCTTATTTTAGTGGCACACAAATTGTTTGGGTGCATATAGTATATATATTTTAGCCAAGTGCTAGTATATTATTATGTTTTTTATGTGTAGTATATTATTAACGCATTAGCCATGGGTCTGTGTTTAATATTTGTAGTTTAGCGTTTAATTTGCAACGATAAGATACGGATTTTTGTACTACCAAATATTTAGTCTTTTCATTAGTCTAAAGCAGTGTATATTGGAGATAATAATTCTTACATCGTTATTTTGGTTTTCTGTTTGAAAAGAGACATTTCACAGTACTATAATTATTCCAAAATAATTTTATAAAATGGGTAAATTTTCACTTAATTAATTTTATACTATATCTTGAATGTCATTGTTGAACTTTTTATTAGTTTGTTTTATTTTTTTTTCAATGTTTTCATTCAGTAGTATCTTGTCATCATAATATTATATGTAAGCTATCTCTTCCTGAATGGGAATCGGTTCAATCAGTAGATTGAAAATTACTAATAATAAGTATTGTCGGTCACATTAATTAGTTCCTCGAAAATATAGTTTCATTAATAATTTTTATTTTTTAACCTCAAGCTTGTAATTTCCGACATACGGTGATTATCATACAGAGACTTGTTATGATCAGGGTGGGAAGGCCGAGTTTTCATTATTACCATTTAAATAAAAGTCAAACCACCAACTCAGGCCGGACTCACACCTGTGCCGCAGCAGATACGAAGTTGCTAAGCTGGTGCCTAACGCACTCGTATACCAAGGCCTCAGATTTATGAAGTTACCGAAATCAAATAAAAAAAACCAACACCTTAATAATTATCCAAGCAGGATAAGCAGGTGGCCAAAAGACACTTAATATCCCTGACTGAAATTGGCCCAGCAATCAACAGGTACAGAAACCTCGTGAATCACTGCCGTACGACCAAGGACGTCTGCACTCCTGTCTACATTTAGAATTTAGGTTTTATTAACAAACTCAATATTTATTGTTATTAATCTTTAACGAACATCAGGTTTTACTAACAAATCCATCAGTTCGGAAGGATTGTTTATAAAAAAAAAACTGATATAGTTTTTTTTGAGACAGTGTGAAAAAGAGCAGAATTCGAATTTTGGTCGTACTAACAATTTTTAACCCGGTCGAGCCTCAGCTATTTGTTACTTCAGTGATATTTGTTGCTCTTGGTCAAGGTAACAATAATACTTTTAACAGGGTTATCTTGATTATTTGGGTTTTATCTTTTGTTTTGTTTTTTTAGTTTCTACCAAAATAACTTTTTTTAGTTACTGAAGCTGGGAGAGAAACATTTCGTTAGACATAACAGACATAAGCAGTCGTGAGAAATAAGGGTTGAATTGTCTATTTATAGAGACTTTTATATTACATATTATTTCGTCAATTATATTTAAAAAAAATAGATTAAGTTATCTCTAGATAAATTTATTTGTGTACTAAATTAACTAAAGGAAAACTATGAATATGAAAAAAAAAACCTTTTTCATAGGTAGGTTTAGTATGGGGCTTTAGCTAAGCTAACTTTTAAGTGGAACTGGTTACTATGTAGGTGTGTACAGAGTATGGTTAGTGAACCCAAAGGTTCGATGCTGATTCCTTCTATCATTGTCTTCACTCATCTACCCAATGACGCCCATCCAAACCCAAAGCCAAAACATCAGTCGTGACACAATATACATTTCGGTCTATCCTCATCAGACGTTTGCCCGCCATATTGTTCATTACTAAACTCTACAACATTACAAGCTATCTTAAACGTTGCTGTTACTATGTAGGTGTATAAGGAATACTATTCTAACACGGTACTGTTACTATCAATAGTTTTTCAATTTAAAATTTGACGTTTTCTCAGGAATTTGGATTCATTAATTATTGTATAAAATAGGAAGACTGAGAAATAAATGAGTGGAATAAGTTGGGGTTGATACTCGGAACGTCCTAGGCGTTGGCAACTGGATGGTGATTGCACAGAATCGCGAAGATTGGCAGAAGTTGCTGGTGAGACCCGGACTCAGCAACGGGTTATTCTGCCGTAAAAAAAAGATATAAATAAATAATATTATTGGACGCACTTGATGCATACCTTAAGATTTTTTTCCTTCTCTAAATATGAATATCTTTAGGAATTTAATTTATTATCTGATCAATATAATATTCACTAGCATTTTCAAGATAAATATTCAGAAAAGTTAAAAGAGATATGACAGCAATAACTTTCTTTAATGTAGTCATTGCTACTGTCTGAACGGAAATCGCTGAAATATCTTATGCAACTTTGGATGTTATCCAGAACTTTAATAGATCGTTACACTATATTTCTCCTCTTCAGACTGAATTTACAACCTAATAACGTCTGTCCTCGCAGGATCACATTTGATGATAATTTTCATTCGTTCTGTTACGATACTTTCTGTTCTATTATGAGCGAGCAGAACATTGAGTCCAATCCTATCATTTGTCGTCATAACTGGATTAAATCTGAAAACTTCCAGATCAGAAGTTTTTTATAGGTGGTGATTAACTGGTTTTTCAGGCAGGATTCTAATCATTCATCTACTAGTTAAAAATATTTTATTGTCATATATTTTCAAATTTCGTTTGCACAACTTGGATATTATTTATTTATTTATTTAATACTAGATCAGCCTGGTGGGCCCTACATACAATACAAGTTGATATAACCGTTGAATTTTAATTTTTTTTTTTTAACTATTGATTATAGGTGGTCGGGTAGGGGATATAAATCTCGTACAAAAGACACTCCTAACTATATACAACGTTATAATTAAAATAAAATAAATAGATAAAAATAATGCTTCTTAATAAAAGAGGGAAAAAAAATCGAATTCCTCCCGAATCCAATCCTTACAGTCCAAAATCCTTCGTAAAATCCTTAATGCTCCTTACTTTGTCACAAATCAAATCATCTATCAGGACCTCAATGTCCCATATGTTGCCGATTTGGCCAGAACCAGATACCAATCCTTCCATAGTAAACTTCCCAACCACACAAACCAACTCGTTTCTAACCTGGCTTCTCCTTCACTGCCTAATAATCCTCCTAGGCGTCTGAAAATAAGATGGCCTCGAGATCTTCTCCTCTAGAAATATTTTTGGAGTTCCATCAATGTGTAGATTCTCCACATGTTAGTATCATGTCATAATATAACTTACAGCAAATTTACTTGATGTGTATGTATCTATACAGTTATAAATAACAATAAATAAATCATTAAAAAAAAACTGTTTCACCTCATTTCTCTATTTATGAATACTAAAACTTTTAATTATTCATAATAACTTTAATACCTTGTCCATATTGTTTGTTGATTACTAAAAGTGAAATAAAAACTCAAAAATGATTTAAGCTAACATTTTGTTTTTACGATAAAAGTAACACACCTTTTCTTTTCTGCTTTCACTTTGTTTACAGCATGCTTAATATTTTTTTTTTTTGGCCATGAATCTTTATTTATTAGCTGATACAGGTTTTTTGTTTTTCTTTATTTGTAATAAATTAATGAAAATAAATATTATTTATTATTATTCGACCCTATCGAATTTATATTGGGTTCACTTTAAGCAAATCGGGCCTCTTTGATGCGGCTATCTCAACAGTACGATATTTTTCAGATGAGTAGATTTTTTATTTGATTCTCGGTTCAATCCCTATCCAATCTAAAATCTAAAGGATTTATACTTTAGTAGTTTACTTATGTAGCTTACTTCTGGGCTTTCCTGACTTTGAAGGTAATGTTTTTTAACTTTGGAGGGGATAAAAAACTCTTTATCAGGTGTTCCACACTTTTTCCTACAGTTTCAACATTTACCACAAAATAAAATTATTATATATTGAATGAATGTGATACGCGCACCGCACAAGATTTTTATAATACACGTGTATAATTAAAAACCAATGGCTCCCCCTCTTGAATGTTTATACGTTCTAGGCAGTATTATTATAACCTTAACAACTCTTCCCTTACGAAACAGATGGTATGGATGACTAAAATAAAATAAATGATTTTAGTTCACATTCCTTTACATTTTCGCTTAAGAGGTAGTTTTAATAAAGTATTGTGCATCATGGAAATAATAATAGTTTAATTAGTTCCATGTTTGCCAATAAAAGAAAAGTCAATTCCAAAGGTTTAGTATTTTTGTTTTAAATGAGGTCTAGAATTGCGAAACAACTCGTTTCAATTTTTTATTTTTTTTTTTTCTATCAACATTTTTGGTTTTAAATTTTATCAAAAGGTAAAATGATTAATTTTATGTGATTTTTATTTTTTTTTTTTTTACTTTTTCTTTTTTACTCGATATATGATATATATATATGTATCTAGAGAGGGAGTTGAAAGTAGAAAATGGCTGAAATAGGTGACATTTTTTACAGTTTTCTTAAGCTGTCCGCTTTATATTTGTCTGATTTTATAAATGTTCCTGCAGTCTTCAGAACAATAAAAATTGAAAATTGTTTTGGCTAGTTTTAGAATTCTACACCTCATATTGAAGTAAAAAATTTCACTTCCTCCTCCCCCCCCCCCCCAAAAAAAAGTTCCCACCTTACTGATGTGGAGCGTTGGTGTAGCCCTTGTAGTTTTTTAATTTAAATTTTACAAAAATAAAATTATTTTATCTGTTTCACGTTGACGTAAGATCTTCTTTAGGTTCCTAAAAGAGTCGTTGCCTCCCCTCATTGGATGTGCTTTATCGTCGAAAAATATAGCCATATAATGACACGTTTAAAGCTTTCTTTCAGAGGAGATAAGGAAGGTAAGGTTGGAAACAGGTTTCCAGTCTGCTTATTTCACTTTGTATATTTATTCCCAACTCTGTTTAGAAATTATTCGTTCCAGGTTTTAATTCATAAACATGTTTCCTCCAGTTCGACATATTTTCAGAATGGATGATGAAATTTATGATGCAAAAAATAAAAGAAATTTGTTACGAAAAAGTAAATTCTTTGGATTCCGACTGGCGAATAGATGAGAATAGCCTGTGTTCACGAGACAAGATTTCAATAGAAATTTTTGAAATGTTTAGTTGAATTTTTTCAACACCTACACTTATATGTATAAAATAATTAGTCATGATTAGCAATGGTATTTTTATGTTTTTCTACAACCTCTTTATCCATGATTATGCTTCCTAGGGACATTTGATGATAGTTTTAACAATTTCAAACTAATTTTAAGACATTTTCAATGTTATATATTTTTCTCATATATATAATCTCATACGTATTTTAGTCCATATTTCCTTTGATTTATCATTAGATATCACCTATATGATATAGTTCTGAAATTATTTTCTTCTTTCTTTCTTATGTATATTAATTCTTACTTAATACTTTTTCTTTTTTGCTGTAGCAAAATGTTTTTAAATTAGAAAAATAATAAATAAATGTATAGATAAAGATAAACAGAGATAGTTCTAAATTATTTTAGGAAATGTGTAAGTGCACGAGTTTAGTTCTAGGGATTTTATTGCTTTCAAATCCCATATCTTCTTGTTATCTCTGTGATGTGGAACAATTTTTTGAATGTGGATCAAGATGATTTTGTAACGAAACCATAGCTGATTTGTTTTTTGAATGATGCATCACGCTTGTGAATTTATTGATGTGGAAGATAATGATGTCGAATAGAAATAATCATTACAATAGGATGTGTTTTTTCTTGTTTAAATCATTGTTTTGACAAATTAATAAGTTTTTTGCTTCTTTTAGTATTTCACTCAATTTGAAAAGTTGGATTTCTACATTTTGGAATACTTTTATATTAAATTCTTTTTATGTTTTTACTATATATATATATATAAGTTACGGTATGAGTCAGCTGTTATTTCGATGTCAGCTGACTGAGGAGATCAGCTGATCGAGGG
>NW_027116508.1:612403-635216 GCF_000696795.3 Halyomorpha halys | reverse complement strand
ATATATAAAATAAGCACATATTTTGACTTTTTTTATTACATGAAGATTCTATTTCTAGTCTTAATCTGTCTTATATAAAACTTAATAGAGACGGTTGAGGCAAATAGTTTCTTATAATATATATTGTATAAGTAGCATTTTCATATTTTAATGATAATTTTAAATTTAATTTAAAAGTAATTGTTCAAGATTTTATTTTATATATCTTTTGTTGATGCAAGAAAGCATAGGCGTTCGGATTTACAAGTAATTATTTTAAATCATACTATGGTTATTATGATTTTAAGTTATAACTCATACGATTGTTCAATGTTTTTGAAACTAAGTTTATACTACATATAAGTTCAGCGAGTCCCCCCCTCCAAAACAAAATTGTAAGTGCGGACCACTAAGCTGGAAATTAAACCAAGTGTGGTCCACCTCCTTTTTCGGACAAAGAGTGTACCTCTTGCAAACTCTTGGAAGTATCTTAATAGTCCATTTTGTCACTTTTATTGTGCATGTGCCTGTTAAAACCTTTATGTTAGCCCTGAACATCAAATTAATAAAAAGTTCTAGCAATAAGTCCTCACAAAATAAAAATATGCATTGTCGTACCCTCCCGCTGCCAACACTAATAATCTCGCGGACAACCTTTTTTTAACTACTGTCCTAGACTAAACAGTATTGGAAACATAAGTTTATATAGCTTAACTCGTAAATGTTTATTATTGGGGTAGCATAATAGATGCATGTGTGGTGCTAACGCTGCCGAAAAACGAGAAAGATTGTCAATAAATAAATAAGCAAAAAAGCTAAATTATTTAGTCTGCAATTTTTTTTGTTTACACTAATTGTTTGTGTATTTTTTAAAAGTTAAATGGAATAGTTGATTATCTCTAAGTGTTATTCTGTGTCTAGTGATTTATGAATCGCCCTGACTAAGAAAGGTTGAAAGGCAGTTTGTTAAATTCTAGACTAGACGCCCTAGGCCAAAGGAAATGTATTACAATTTTATGTATTTATTCAACCATCATCAGTTCCAGAATTATATATACTATTATTTTTTATTTTTTAATGAGTATGATCCTTTTGAATTTAATATAAAAATTATTAACTTCATTTCATAGATTCAATTTTTTTCATTTAAAAATAAAATTAATAGGGCGAAATATTTGCGTGTCTGTAAAAATATCTTTTAATGTTTAAAAGATAAAAGCAGTGAGAAAATTTTCTTAAGAGTTTTTTTTTTATTCTCTTTATGAATACATAGCTCTTGGTAGTGAAGAATTTGAAGAAAAGAAAAAATTTTTTTTTTAATATGCAAGGAAGTATACCTAAATGTATGAAAATAATTGAGTGAATTATCTTTAGTTGTTTTAAATATATTTAATCTCAATTTCTATTATATTTGAAGTATTTTTTTTCAACGAATTATGGAATTTTCATCTGCCTAGAAATAAAAGGGAATTTCAAAAATTGCATACACCTCATAATTTAGAAAATACCTGATTTTCCACCCTCCAATGAATTCATGAATGGAAATTGTAGCAGTTTAGTTATTAATGGACTATTCATTCAGAATCATTTATCATTATTATAAATCATTTATCAATTAGTTATTTTTGTTTTTTGAAATTCTTTCAACCGTTAAATATCGCGACCAATGAACTTTTTATGGCCTCTTTGGCAATTAGCACTACCATTAGATAGCATTTTTTTTTCGTGTTTTATTACTGCGTGTATCTGCTATTAGAATATTATTGATATGCTATCGACGATTGTCGTGAGGGAAAACACGTTCACATTGGCAAATTTATCACTCGTCCATAGACAGAACCGTTGATCTTAGCGCCACATTTAAACTATGAAACAGTTATTTGTTAAAATAGTTTTTATTGTCTATCTAGGGTCAACTAAAATTAGTGAAATAAATAATTACGAGTGATTTGATTTGGGCGGTTTCAGAATTATAAAAAAAACAAACTATGAAACAGTTCTTTGTTAAAATAGTTTTTATTATCTTTCTGGGCTCAACTAAAATTTAGTGACATATATAATTACGAGTGATTTGATTTGGGGGGTTTCAAAATTAGAAAAAATAAAAACTAACTTAAAAATGAAATATATGTATTGTATAGTTACTATATTACATATATATATATATATATAAATTTAATCTTTCTATTAGTTTCCAAAGGTTTCCATTTTTTCTTAGAACCATTATATTTAATTCAAATTCATTTGATTAAATTGAATGTTGATTGAAACTATTCCTTTAAACCGAATCAAAAGAGGGGGACATTTGGGAGCACTTGGAGTGAAAATTTAACTTTTTCTTGTTTTGCATCCTCTATGATATATTTACATGTTTAGGGAAGGCGTTAAAAGTTGTATTAGTAAAACGTCGAAATAGATGATGTTTTACACCTAAATAAATAATTAATGTGATAAATATAATATGATAATAATATATATATATATAATATGGTAACATCAATCATATGTAATCAAGCAATCCTATAAATACAATCATGTATATGTACAATATATAGTATGATAAATAATGTTTTACACATTTCTTTAACCTATTGGTTTTGCATTTTTATTATTAAACATTTTTTTTGGTTCTCTTTAGAGATAGTGGTAATAAAATATAAAAATATATTATTATATATTATTCTCTACTATTGAAACATAGCTCTAAAATGACGCTTTGATTTTTTAAACTTTAGTATTATAAAAATTAATATTTTTTTTTTCGGAATTGAGAAAGTGCCCTAGTTTAATTGATTTTATGTTCCTTTTTTTATAATCGTTTAAAGTTTATTTAATGATGAATATAAAAAATTAATGAAGTAATTGTTGAATAAGTTAATTAAATTTTTTATCAATTTTTTAATGATTTCATTAGTTAATGATAATATCAATAAATATATTCATTCCATTAGTGTTAAAAGTCATTTAATTTCTTACCGGGTGAAAATATTTTATTTCAATGAAATAAAGCCTGGCATTTTAATCTTTTTTTTCTCCTTATTAATGTTTTATTTTATGATTCATTTTATTTTTTGTAATATTTTATTTGAATGATTTTAATAGGTATGTAATAGATTCTCACCTTTTTATGTTTCCACGCAACGTGATAAAATATAAAGGCATCCCAGAGATATTGCAACACTACTTCTCTAGAAAATAACTTAGTATAATCTATGGATTTAGAAACTAATAATTTTCTTAGCTATTTCAATAAATTGGATAGGAAACAATAAACATATCCAATTAGTTGAGTTTGAAATTTATAGATTGAAAGAAAGCATATCTAAAAATACAAATGTTTATAATTTTTTTTTATCATTCTGGAGGCAATGACCTCACAAGACATTGAATTTGTGGTATAATATTTGATTTATGTTCTATTTTTTCGTACAGGTACCAACAATAGATTTCATTAATGGTAAATATAAATACGGAATGAAAAATGAGGGGAGTTAGTATACAAGTAGAAATGTAATGGCCAAACGAGCTGATAAAATTTATGGTTTCCTGAGGCCTATTTTATTTACTAGACCCGATAAATACAATTGAATTTGCTTTTAAATACAAGTAACGGATAGAATTTGTGATTTGATTTAAATATTTAGGTATATGATTCCAATTGTTACCCTTCATTTACTGTTAAAAAAAAAATGGTTTACTATAAACATGTTTACTAAATTACAATCCAACGAATAACTACGGAATGTTAGACATGAGGTTCAATTTCTTTTAAGCATTCTTTGGGTATTTTTAAATATGGATGTAGGTTTTTGGTCTTTGTTGTGACATCATTGGAATAAAATTCTAGTATGATATTTTACCTTAATCATAATGTTTGATGTTTGGTTTGTGACATACCAGGTTGGATATTTTTATATTTAACTAGATATATAAATATATAACTAGAAGGTTTTTATGGGAAATATATGCTATTTTCCATGAAAATGATATCTTCTTATCCCTAATATTTTTTAAAAGAAAGGTTCACATATAAACTTTTATTTTTCTTATCCTACTTTTTATTATTAAAAAAAAATATTTACACACAATAACACATGCATCTTAACTATTGATATCCTTGAGTTGCACTATGCCACTACGGCAACACACATAGAAACCGATTTTTTTAAATAATAACTTTTTTTTAACCAATCTGAATATTTTATATTAAATAGGTCCTTAATTTTTGCAATGTTTTAGTGTAATCGAGTCCAGTTAATTCAGGACTAAGAACATATATGTTAAATAATAATATTTATGCAAAGACATTAATTAATAGTATCAAAATATGAATAGGATAGACTTGAAAATGGGAAATTAGAAATATTTGAAGGTGCCTTAAAAAATGAAAGAATTTTAAAATTTAATTTCATGGAAATTATAATACCTAAATCGATCTTTTAATTAATCTATTGTTTTATTTTAAAAAATATAAAATTGTGTTTCTTTATCGTCTGAACTCTGCTGAATATTATGAAGTTAACGGTTTCTATATTTGATTTTGAACAGATGCTTTCTTCCTAGTAAAATTGTTAATTGTTATTCTATTTTTGAATGTAATTCCTTGCAAAATTGATGATAAAGCTGCAAGTTAGTACCGTAAAGGAGTAGTTCTGTATCTCAAAGGTATAGGATATTGTACCATGTTTTTTTTAATTTACAGTTAAGCAGTTAATAAAATCATTTTCATCCCTCCAAATAAATTTATGCTTATTATTTTTTTCTAGAAGCATGTAACTATTCTTACAACGTTTTTAGGATTTTTACCTAACCTATATGTACATCAAAAACAGTGAAATAGAACTGTATAAATAATGCTAAATTGATAAAAATAAATATAATTTCTTTTACCTCCGATGTACAGTTTTATTTTTCCTAGAATAAATACAAATTAATTTTGTCCTTGAATGCTCAAGTTCGTTATATATATATTTTTTTATGAGTGCCTTATTTTATTAACCTGAGAATCGCAAAATATTTTGTCGAATATATTTTAATATAAGAAGGTTTAATGAAATGTTTAAATAATATTAAAAAAGATTATATATTATGAGACAACAGAGAGCTTTTGAACATTTTCATAAATGTTTAAATGTTTTTACATGAAGATCTATGTCGTAAATATTTATTCAAATTTATCAATACTTCTTTTGTCTATTTTAGAACTTCAATCCATTATAGTTATATTAAATTTAAATATTTTTTATTATTATTCTTAATAAAATATCATTGTCCTCTCCACCTAATTTTTGACGTTTGTATATTTTTACCATCTTGTATTTTTCACAAATTAAAAAAAAATTGTAAATACTTATTTACACTGTATAATTTTAAATACAAGCCTATGTTGACTATAAGCAAGTGGGGAAAATATTTCCGAAATGTATCTTTTATAGAAATGGGGAAGGAACCCGATAAATTATCATGCCATTGAATGGGAAAGTGGAAAGAATGATGGGCACTAAACGGGCTGATCAAGGGAATAATTTGCTGAATGGAAATCTCACCTCCATGCGCGAATTCAGAAAAAAAAATATTAAAAATATATTTAGGATAAAACGGCTAAAATTGTTGACACTTCCAATTTATTTATAACATTCACTTAGTAATAAATCTCAAATGATTGGGTCTTTATATAAAAAATTTGATTTTTTATTTTTATATTATTATTAATTATTTAGCATAATGTTTCATTAGGATGTTTACCAACTACAAAATTGTTCAGTTAAACGACTAAAACATCAAAAAGGTTTTAAATTTTTTTCAGTTAAAATTCAGCTGTTTAAATTATATGCTAATAAAATATAGTAATACCATGACTTATTTGATTAAAAAAAAGTAATAAATAAATTGTTAACAGTTGTTTCTTTAATAAAGCTATAAGCCTAATAATAGTATACCGAATATATGTTATCCAAATATAAAAATGAAACGATAGAGTGGACTGACTAGAGTGCAGATAAAAAAAGAAATAGGAGGCATTTTAATGATATTAGAAGTTACAAGAGAATTATAAATGCTCTTATAGAATTAAAGTAATAAATTATAAGGGAATTATATATTATATTTATGAAAATTATTATTAAACTGAAGAAAAATAATTTTTAAAAAATGCAGATTCCGACTAAAGGAAATATTGACTAAAATATTATTGAAGATAGATTAAATAGGAAATATAGATTTATGGAAATATCTATAAGTGAACAAATATAAAAACACTGAAAAATTTATTTTAAAATACGGAGATAATATTCAATTGATTTAAACTGCTTAAAATATCAAGAAATGTTACTATGAAGCATAATCATATCTATAGAAGTTGTTGAAAAGTATATAAAAATATAAAGTTGTTGAAAACAATGAATAAAAATCTCATTCCTAATTATTGGTATGTCACATCTAGAAAAAATTGAGAATTGAAATTGGAATCGGATGATCCATTCATCCTATTTTGATTTTTAAAAAATCCACTCAGTCATTCGCGTAAAATTGGGCTTAGATTATGTGGAGAGGATTGATGGTCACGGGAAATATAAAAATAATTCAGCTATTGTTTCGTTACTTGGGAATTTTTTTTAAATTTACAGATTACTTACTAATATACTGTGTAGATTTGAATTTTAAATTATTATCAGTGTACTTCGTTCGTTGCATTCGTAACTGCAATCTTTGAAGTAATTTACAAATGTAGGTGAGAGTGATAAGAGGTGGGCGAAAACTAATATTTATCTGATAAATATTATCTCAGTAAGTATCAATTGATGTATTTTAATTAACTCTGTTAAGATTTTCTCTAGTGAAAATCATTATTAAAAATATTTTCTTTTCTAATTCCATTCATGATTTACCGATTGTATGATGTTTTTTTTCGTATTGTTCGATTTGATTATTTTTTTGTTTTCTTTAATATTCCTTACTCATAATTCTTTGGTAGTAATGGTTTAACTTTAACAGGATTCCATTAAAAACTGTTTATTAAATGCCTTTTAAATAGCCATTTTATTGCCTATACGATTGTTTATTAAGCATTACTGAAATCAAAACATTATCATTTGTAAGAAATAAATAGTTAAAGAATTTCAATTACATCCATTTTAATTACGTATTAATTAATAAATACATAAATAAAAATAATAGAACAAATTACGTTGTATTACAAAAACACACAAAAGAAATTATAACTTAATAACTTTAGTCAGAAACCAAAAACAAATAAATCAGAAAAAAAATTGAAATATATATGTAAAAATAGATTTTTTACATATATTTACACAGGAATTTATAAAATGAATAATACCTAAATTATGAGTAAAATGATAAAAAAGAAATGGTTTGACTTAATCTACTTTTATTATTTTATTTATTATTATAATAATTGTATTTAATAATTTAATCTAATATTACAGAAATTTATATGAAATGTATAACTTTTTAATGTTGCTTCAACACCCACAATGTTGTGCTAGTGCTTTTAAGCTAAATTACTGGAATAAGATTACTCGTTTCGCGTCTAGATTACAACCTAGAGTATTTATTTAGAAAAAAACAACAGTCATTTTACAGATGAGAAACAAATTCTTAAAACTTACCTTTATTTCTTCTTGAATTTCATGAATATTTTGAATCTAACTAATAATTTCTTTGTAAATTCCCTTAACTGAAATAGGAAATTATACAAAAAGAACTAACAATAGAAATGAACATGAGCAATCTAAACATAATTTGATGTAAAAATAATCAATAATGCCCTATATTTTATTTAGATGTGTTTATTATTAAACATAGATTCAATATGAATAGAAGATGGTCGGGAGTGCGATCAGAAAAATCCGGTTTTCAGTTCATTTTTTACCAAAATATAAAACTTAGGTCGTATGTAATAATTACTAAATAAGATAAATTTTATAAGAGTATATTCCGAAGCAATGTAATTGTAATACTATTATGAATGAAATAAAAATTTTTATATAAACAAAATAAGGTAAATTATTATCAATATATTATTTCTTAGGTCTAAAATTGAGTGGTGACTCTTGGCATTGTTTACAAATGAATGTTGAGCTCATCTGTGCTTGAACAAATGTTTGATTCAGCGTGTGAATTCTCGTTTTCATATTACCTTCATGGTGACATTTAAGATATATTTTTTATTTTATTTACTGTTGTTTTGCTTATGAATAATTTATAACTTACTCCAAACATTTTGGATACGGAAATTGCGCTTAGCGAATTGTTTGAATAAAGTTTGGATTGCGAATTGCTTACGATTTCTTGTGGCATTCAGGAAGTTCTGGAGTGAAGGTTCCTTGATGAATCATCACTTTCCAATCCTTCGTACGAACAAGATTGTGTCCTTAGTCCATTAACTGCTCTGTCTGCGAATTATCAACGTACCCGATCATCGGTAATTTCATTTGACGTGTAAGATCCTCGAGGCGTAGGTAGATCGGGCCGCTATTAAGAGGGTCAATGGCAAGGACCTTCCCACGACGCCTGAGGAGGGGCATAATAGAAACTTTTATCGTCGGCGGGTGAGGAGGACTCCGCTTCAAGCACGTAGACCGAGACAAAACCGCGTACCTTCATCGTAAAACTAGTCTTACGCTTTGTTTGGTAATATCGTAGCGTGAACGTACTGCCACGGCTTATCTAATCTACCGCCACCTCGGGGAGGTCCTTCTATCCTTTTACTTTTTGTACAGTTCCTTTGAATATTCTTTCAAGTAATAAAAAGATACTTTAATGGTCGCCCGGGGTATAAAACCTTCGGAAAATTATTTTACTTTATTTTCGATTCTGAATTATTTTCTATTATCTCAAAACTTTTAAGGAGAAGGTGGTGATATGGAATCCCTTGATATTTCTATTTCAAAAAGTGTTTCTGAATTGTTAGGTAGCTCTGGAGGTTAATTAATTTACATAAATAAATATTATTTTACTAACCAAAAACAGAAAGTAAATTTCTGAATAATAAAAATTACTTGCCAATAAAATAAAAGAAATTAAAAGTTAGCATAACAAATTTTACAGTTTTTTGGAAGTACTCCTGAAGCACTATTCCGTGCGTAACCTGGCGGGGGTAGAAGGGAGAGGAGGTACAGCTGTTCGCCTACGATAATTCCCAGACTGTCCACTCATTGATGTTTAGAAATCCTGCAGGGAGCAAAATGTTCCTCAGATGTTTTAACTATATCAACATTAAAATTAAAACTAAAATTATAACAGCGGTTGAGAATAATACAACGAGAGAGAGGAATGAATAGAATGAGACAAAAACATATTATTTTTTATTTACATTTATTATTATTGTCTAGGAGCAACAATTATGCTCCTAATCGATTTGTAATGGGACTCGGGTTCTCCTACATATCAAGGATTTTAATCAGCCGTATCATTGCTTATTATAGTCTGTTTTGATGATTTTTTTTTGTTTTTAGGAAATTCAAACACAACTACAGCCTATTGAAAAAAAAGTAATTTAAAAGAAAATTGTGATTAATTTTCATTATTACTTTCTAATCGATGAATCGAGTTTTTGATAGCTTTAGATCCTTCTAAGGTTAATATTTGTAAAATACACGTAGATTCATAGTACAAATATTTGCTAATTCTGGTTCAATTTAAATTATTTTATTTTTCTTCAGTAGATAATTTCGTTATCTTTCATATAAGTGGCTACAAGCTTCCAAAAGATGTATAGTTTTTCACGTTATTCGAAAAACTATACTTTTTTTTTTAAGTATTGGAATAAATTTTCTTTATTTCAATTTTTTTGAAACCCATTTTTTTACATGTATAGAATAAGGGGAGCTACTGTTAATAGTATTAATTTTATAGGTCAACTGTCAGTGATATTTTGATCGCATCAATCAGTGAGTGAGATGTTACATACACCTATATCCCGCTATTATAGAGAACATCAAATTCTAAACTTCACCCGAAATCATTGAGTAAACCTTCAAATTTTAAAAAGAAAAAATTGTGTACCACTACAGCCTATAAAGGGTTCAGTACCTTGTAGGGTAATGCTGTTTTTACCCCAATTAAATGGTACCGTACTGTCTATTAAGAGGCTGAATATGCCTTAAGAGCGTCTCTCGAGACCAAGGTCGATCCACTGCCACTACTTATAATAAGCAAAAAGCAATATATTATTGCTTACCTATTAGCTATTATCTATTACTACCACTTACTTATTATAACTTTATATCTTAATTTTTAAGTCATTTGTGACATTCTTTAAATTATATGAAACGTTCTTTTAAAACCCAGATATTTAAAAATATAACTGACACATTGTGATTTTGTTAAATTTTAAAGACTAAAGTGATACTTAGAACTCGTCCTTGTCTGTCCTTGGTTGTAAAACGTCATAATGTCAATAACCGCTTGTGACATATAAAAAATGTTTACTTTACTGTTCATCACCTCATACATCACTGTTCCATCACCTTATATGATAAAGCGGTTTTCGAGTCAGTTTTTAATTTTATTTTCAAAAATTATTTTTACAAATCCTACCTCTTATATCATCATCATAATAATAATCATATTGCTTAATATACTTGATGGTTCATCGCCCACATTATCTAGCAGCCGAATAAATAGAAATTCGCCAAAATTCAAATTTAAAAGATTGAGTCTTTAATAAAATCCTCCCACCAATGTTTTGATTTAGGGACGTGACGGCCCTGAGGATAGGGGCATATGTCCCAGAGCGCTCGGTTCGGAACGCTGTGGGTTCGATTGCCACCTGGAGCAGTTAATATTCATTCCTCAGGAATCCCGAAAATTGATTGTTGACACTGCCACCTGGGTTAGTACGGGGCGGAAACTCTGGTAGCCACCAAGGGTTGGCAAAAAGGACTAGTTTCCTCCACGAATACTAATACCAATACCAATATATTTTTATTTGGTTTACTTTTTGGAAGATTGCCCGTCGGTACAGCTCTTGAGTATTTGAAAAAATTTAAGCCTTTTTTTTTCTGAAATGTATACCATACCAATTATACTTATTATAGAATTGGAATATTTCATACAGTAATTATTTAAAAAAAATAAATAGCTAAACGGTTATGACCGTTAATACAATGGTAAACGTCCGTGGGTGGACCGAGATGCAGAGGGTAGGTAGGAATGTGAGGTCTGATTTTACAGTTTTGGACGCAATTTATTGGACGAAGGGGAGGTGTATTGGTGTTATACCGAATTAATTGGAGTAATTTGACTAAAATTTATGACCTGGGCAGGATAGCCTGCAAAAAGTTTTTTAATTATTGAATATGAGGTGTAAATATATTTTAAGATTGTCCTTGAGGATGGTCGAATGGATATAAATGTTGGACTTTGGAAACTTGATTTATTTCTTATAAGTATACTTGTTAGATTTTTCTATTTGTTCTGGACATGTGTATAGATAATTTGACCTTGCGGGTGGGGAAAATATTATTTAAAGCAATCCACTGCAAGATTAAAGTTACCTATAAGTTTGCTTGACTCGAAAATAGTCTGCAAGGTGAAACCGTTGTACAGTGGGCGAAGAGAAGACGAAAGTTAGTCAAAATCCTAATTGTGGTTGCGTAACTTGCCTTCACGCAACGCACTTATCATGGCCATAAATGATTACGAGCTCAGAATTTATTCACTCGCTTCAGCGTATTGTGTCATTTATTTACATGCGAGTAGAATATGATGAAAGGTTTGATTCTAGTCCATACTTTTTTTTTGCTTTAGAATCGATAAATAATGATATCGCACCATTGTAATTTTATTGAGAATCTCTTTGTTAGTATATTAAATGCTTAATTTCATTCTACATAATTATAGTTATAATAAGAATTGTTATTTTCTTGGGACCTTAATTATAAGTGGGATATAAGGGACCGGGCCTATCCAATCCGCTCTACTCCAGCCTTTTAAATGCGTAATATATAATATAAGGGGGCCTGAGTGGTGCGGGTGGTTCCTGTCTCTGTGAACGCTCAGGTTACATATGTGTGATTTCTAGTTTTCAGAAATATTTCAGGTTTCCAGTGGTACTTAGCATCTCTACACTGTCCTCACCACGTATACCGATGGCACAAATGTGCTATCAGTGAATAGTGACCCATTAATTCCATCTTTAACTATCCTATCATATATCCCAACCTTGAGAATTGTGTCAAAAGTAGAATATTAAAATAAATCCCTAATAGTCCCATTAAATCACCTTTACTCTCTCTTTGTGAAATCTATCCTCCCTTCACTCACTGCAGTATTCCACTTACTGCATGTCGAACAGATCCGCTACCTAGGATTGCACCTAGACAAACTATTCACTTGCACTTATTATACAAGAATTAAAAGAAAGGAAACTGCTCTTCGATTTCGGCGATTACAACCCTTTTAAGACAAACGTTCCAAGCTTAATTACAAAATACTCATTTATGTGTCTGTGATAAGGTATTGTACGACTTATGGAGTTGAGTTTTGGGATTTTGTCAACTGGACCTTCCAACTCCTATTTTACAATATTGGCCCGAACGCTATACCTAACTCAATATCATTAACCTTGCTTCTTTGTAAATATCTGACAATCCTCTCAGGCATCGGAAAAGAAGTTGGCCTCGAGACCTTCAAATATTGAAAGGTTATTGAAGCACAACCAATGGATAGTTTTTCTACTAGAGTGTGTCATTTTACCGTAGTTTACATTTACTTACAAAAATTAAATATTAGTATAAGCTTAGCGCGAAAGCCAGGTGCCGCCGCACCACACATTATCTGTGCTGAATAGTGGCTGCAAAGTGAAAAATATGGATGCAAACTTCATTTATCTATACAGATTCTAACAATGTGTTATTATATTATCGATGGCTATTGTCTACTTTGTAGATAAACGATGAGACTCAAAATCAATTCAGGATTTGTAAATAGTGTGTCAAAGTGTTCCCTAAAAGATTTAAACTACCGGTTAGAAAACGTATCATTTTAAAACGACTCCTGTCCCTATGTTTATTAAAGAGAGATGTTATCTATGTTAAAATACTTTTATTGATTTTAATGGGCTGAGATACTGGTTGGGTGCCCGGAGGTCTGTCGTTGGCGGAACTGGCTGGAGGAACTGGAGGAACGTCATTGCTCCCTCTATAACTGGACCGGCTTCATTATGTAAATCTAATAGCACAGCCGATTCGTGGAATTCCTCAGCTTCCTCATCCTCCACAGTGTTTTGTTCATTTTTGCTCTGGTAGCAGTTGCCTGGATCAGCGCTTTTTCGGAAGGTCTCATTCTTACAGCTTCACTGATGTTGAGGGTTTAATTTAATTCCCTTTACGGGTGGGAAACATGGCTTTGGGATGTCAGTTGTGACAGCGGGTAGGGGACGCTCAGATTAAATTTAGTTATTTATGGCATCACAGAAAAAACTAAAAAAAACTGAAGCTTCCCTCTTAAGCTTTCATGTAATTGAAACCAGAGAAGCCTATTATGTGTCAGCTGCTACTTGGATGTAAAATGCTTGAATTATATATTGACGTCTTCTATTGGACATTTAACGATTGAGGATTCTTTGAGTCTGGAATATATCGTCAAATTATTTTAAAAATGAAGCACCATGACCTAACTTAAAAGTTTGAAGCTGATACATCTAAGAAATTTCCAAAAATTATACCTCTCTGGCTCACTGCACACCCACTTTAAGCGTATACGGATTGGTTATCTTTACGGTTATCTTCTTTATTTATTTTTTTTTTTTTTGTTGGGGGTGGGAGGAAAGCAATGTTCTTTTTCTTAGAAATAACCGTTTTAATAAGGTTCCTTTATTTAGTTGATCTGAAACCGAAATTAAACAATTAAATGAAGGGCTTTTTGGCAAGTCATAAACCTGAACGAGGTAATGGTATTGAATATTTTTTCCCCGCCTCAAAAGGATATCTACTACCTTATACCCGGCAATTAATTCACTCCTTTGAATGTTATTTTTCTTAATTTTCTTCAATTCCCACATTGAAATACAAAAATGATGAAGATGGTCTGTGGTTATTGTAATGTCTTATTATAATTTTATGAGTTCAAAAATTATAGCTCGAAATTTAATTGTTTTTGAACATGGAGATTTTTTAAATGACTGATTCAATCATATTTTTTAAATATAGATTTTTCGAATATTTGATCTAGAGCAATTTCATTGCTTTGTGGCACCCCAAGTCGGAACATATCCCCTGACCATTATCGTTATTTCTGTCACTCATAAATAAATTGTAAAATAAGAATAGTGAGGCCATTTTAATGGGTAAACTTTGCACCATTTACTAAATCTGGCCTCTTGTTCTTGGTAAAAAGTAATAAATAATAAGATGACTGTCATGTTTTTAAAAGCACTTGGAGATAAAGTAAGGAGTTGAAAAAAGCTCAAGGGGCAAAAAACTTTACATGATCGTTCACTAAGCAAAAACGTCGGTATAATGCCCTCAACAAAGTCTTTTGTAAAACTTTTGAAGACCAAGGTCAATAATTCTTGACTCGCTACTGTTTGAAATTGTTTCATATTTCTTCTATAATTTGCAACCGTAATAGTCTGGTCTGTTTTTTTTTTTGTTTTGTTTTTTTAAACCAGAAAATTACGAAAATTATAATTATATGGTTAGAATTATAAAACGCCTTGGCAATAATTACGATGACCTTACTCGATGTGATTAACTCGTTGAACCCTGTGAGTCGATAGGCGGATATCAGCAAGAAATGAATCACTCATTCCTTGATTGCCTCAAAAGGTCTTCAGGAAGAAAATACTTGTTCTTAAAGATCCAAATTAATAATTATAGAATAACCTATTTTCCCACATTCTTTGACTGTGCTTATTACGGAAAAGTACTTTTTTTTGTTTGGATAACGAAGGCCAAAAAAAAGTTCCTTGAGGGAGAACACTTCTTTTTGGTGTAAATAAAGCAAAATTAAGATTTTAAATTTTTGATGAAAACAAAATTCGATAATTCTGCTGAGTTTCAATCAATGTTTGTTTCTGCTTTTTTGCTATGTTGATAGTTGAAATGTTTGCTAGAATTCTCCAAATGTCTCTGGGTCAGACGGAATATTTTCCGTCGGACTCTCAAAACTCAAACCTAAAAGCCCGTACACAACACTATCCTCTCCTTTACGTCTTTGTACTACTTTCAGATGTTTTCTAGTCGGTATTGGTTGTCAGTTATTGGTTATTTAGATGAATAATTAGGAAGATGAAAAAAACATTATTATTTATTTGTTATTACCTATATAATATTGGCTATACACATTAAAAAAAACACTATTCCTATTTCATTCTCGCTTTTATATTTTGAAGCAAATTTATTCAATTTTTTATTGTAGACCAATTTTATCGGCAAGAAAAATGTGTTTGGTGGGGTGAAGCCTTGTTCTACCGAGTAAAATATAGCCATAAATTGTATGTTCATATGTTGGAGGTGTAGTACTGCCAGAGGTACATTTATTTATGTCATTCACTCAAAAAAGTAAATAATATTCAGAATGAACTGATATATGAAATTACAAATAATGTATGCCCGATAAAACAAAAAATATGAATCTAAGATGAAATTTAATCATGAATTAATTACTAGAGTAAAAAATATTTAGGTATTATCGTAAAATTCCTTTCCGCCCTGAGTCACAACGCGTGAGGGTGGTGGATCAGATCCAGGTAGTAATTTAATAATTTTCAAGTAAATATAATATATATTTTTCTTTTTCATCTATGAAGAGCATAACGTAATTAACTTTCACATAGGCTTAGTCTATACAGGATATATTTCATTAAATATTACATGTAATACTGGAACTGTAAAGTATTTTTAACATAGATCGCTAACTTATAGATATAATCTATATTGATTTTCAGCTCCTAAATAGTAAGTAATAGAGGAAATAAGTTGCGTGGAAGGAATGCCTGACCTAATCTATAAAGTGACAGTTGGCTGATTAGGATTCGAGGAGAGGTGTGGCTAGGATGTCGGGCAGGGCAACGATCTACCTCGGAGGAAGTTGTACCATCCCAGGGTTAGCCTAGCCTCGTGTCTAGGTCACTTTCTTTGGCCATCCCTTCTCCTCTCCAGCCTCATCATTCCCGCTGGAGAACATTCTCACACCATTGAAAAAACGAAAGGAGTTTTGAAAGAAAAAAACTAGTGTCAATGGACTGCCAACCTTCCGGGCCCGTTTATGAGTTCATGAATTCGACAGCTGTAAGGGACTGTTGGAGTTGCGTCAACATTAGTGCCATATTTAGCACTCTCTTGGTTCATTTATTGATGCTGGCCAAGTCAATTTTTCATTGTTTAGCCTGCCCACTTGTCCAAGATTCGTTACCAAAAAAATCATTTGTGACACAGAATTATGCTGATGAAGGTCTATGGTCTATTCTCGTTTATTATAACATTAACATGAGGTCTGCTATTTTTTTTAGGGAGATTGAATCGGGTCTTTAATAATTTATACTTTTCTGTCCTGTGTCAGAATATATTTAAAAAATATTTGGGGCCTGTTTCATAATGAAACCTAATAGTTTTGGTTCATAAATACTAGTAGATAATTATATTATTACATATAATGCAGTTATAAGGAAAGCACGGTGGCACTGTTGAAAGACACGATGCTACTCTAAGGATCCGGGTTCGAATCCGTCTGGGCAGAAAATTGTTTTGTTGTTGTTGATTGCTGCTTAAAGGCGTAAAACCCTCTGGTCATCAACGCCTATGGGATGATAAAAGTAAAAAAAATAAAATAAAAAATTGTTTTAAATAATTAATATATTAATTTATTAATAATTAAATAAATAGAAAATTGTTTTATGTTAAACTGTAACCGTGAGTAAACTCTGTGGAATTCTGGAGCCCCCAGGAATTCTGGAATTCCCCAGCCCCCATATATTTTTTAAATATATTCTGACACAGCCTCATAAATTGGTTGCCATTAATTGGGTAAAAATCTGGCGGTCGAGTGTGATTCTGACCAAATCAACCCTTGCACAATCATTGGTCTAGTTATAATACTTCCTAACAAAGTACTGCACCCTTAACTCTTCATGGGTTGTAGCGGTGCAGATTTTAATTTAATTTAATATAATAAAGGCTTAGCGAACAAGAAGGGTCAATGCCGATACTATCAATCTCTTCGGTCTACCCCTTGGTTCGATTTATCCATTGGTCAGTATTTATTAGCATTTTAGGGATTCTTTCATTATTAAGACGTACAATCTTACACTCCCATCTTTTTCGCCATAATGTTATAATCTCAATCATAATTATTTCGTATTAGTTCTTGAACTACTATAAAAACTAATAGAAAGTGAACGGTTATCCATTGAAACTTGTATAAAATAGAGTTTTTTAAACGTGGGTACAAATTCTAATACGTCAAATATTTGTTAAAAGACGCTGGTTCGATTTAATTTTTTTTTAATAAAGAATTTAATTACCTTTCAGATGTTTTTAAAATCAATTATGCATAAAATGTAGAGGTGTTAGGTTATTTGTTGATAAAGTTGTCATTTTTTTATAGTCCTTTTTCGGGGGTTTAATGTCATATTCGAAAGATTGAAGGAGTTTGTTTACAATTACAATTCAAGTTTCATAAAAATCGTTAAAACAGTTTTCGCATAGCAGGCTATAGAAAAACAGCTTTTTTTGGAATCTTTCGCGCCTTGATTCAGCATTGGCCTAAAATATATACAACTACAAAAAAAAATTAAAACCCATCTATGAAATAATCGTGGCAAACATACAGGCTTATCTAGGTTAGGTGGAAACTTATACTAAAGATTTTATTATTTTTTAAAAGATGATTAATTTTTACTTTGTCTTATTTTTTGTTTACCTATTACTTTGTATAATTACATTTATATATATGAAGTGATTGAGTTCTCATAGGTTCATTATTAATCTCTGAAGTATAAGACAGAATGTAATAAACCACAATAAAAAAAAAGAGTTCTTATTTACATTTGTACTTTTTTCTGTATGTAATAGTAACTTTAGCCGCTTCTCTTGTACTTGAAATTTTATTTCAGCTTAAAACTGATACGAAGTCATAAAATTTGTCTGAATGTAATATTATTAACCAAACTATGTGCGTTTTTAAAAACTAAATTTATAAAAATACATATTTTTTTTTTTAGAAAATTAATTTAAGATTCAGTCACTGTTAATTAGTAAACTTGGAAGTTATAAAATAAAAAAAAATGTTAAAGACAAATCGTGTAATTCAATGGAAATATTTTTAATTAATTATTAACAAAATTATTTTTTATCATTAATACAAACACAAAATGATCCACTTTTACTCTCAACATTTATTTTAAAACATCTGCAACGTTTCGGCTCTCAAGGAGACAACCTTAAACATTGATGTCATATATCCTATAAAATGTTTCTTGCAGGCTAATTGCCCATGTCTTATAAAATTTTTACAATTTAAACTTAAAACATTTTTACAAAAAATTATTGTCTATATCCTTAATATATCCTATATCCTATATCCCTATAACATGAAGTTAATGTTAATATTAATGTTAAGCTGAAATAGAATTTTAAGTACAAGAGAAGCGGGTAGAATTACAATTAAATACAGAAAAAAAAGTACAAACGTAAATAAGAACTCTTTTTTTTTTTGCTTTTTGTTTATTACGTAGTATTATATTCTGTCATATACTTAAGACAGAACAGAACTTAATCACACCATATATATAAATTTAATTATACAAATTAATAGGTTGACAAAAAATATAGTAAAATTAAAATTATTTATCTTTTAATTAATATAAATTATTTATAAAAAATTATAAAATCTTTATTTTAAATTTACACTTTAGCTACCCAACTAGATAAGCATTCGCTGTATGTTTGCCACGATTATTTCATACTCGTAGATGGGTGGTATGATCCTCGTATTTTTTTTTGTAATTCTATATATTCCAGGCCAATCGTGACTGTGTTTGTGTTAATAATAAAATAAACCACTCTCAAATAATCAATATAATAAATCATTAATCTAAAATTATTTTTAAGACCAAAAATAATTTGTTTGAATATTATTTAGGTTTTGTATTTAATTTACTTTATTGTATCCCTCATAGGATTTCACATTGGGTTAATTAAATCAACTATAGTCTTTAGTAATAAAAAATATATATAAGAGTATTTAATTTGTCTAGGTCAACAATTAGCATTAAGATTAACAAACAGAATAAAAAGTTCTAGCATTCTAGTTTTGGAGTGTCTAACACAGTTAAAGTGCCTGCATAAGTTATTTTATAAATGGATTTGTAAACCAGCGCTAAGATCAAGAGTTGAAATGCCTACTTCAGCTGTTATTTATTTGTAGGAAAAAAAAGAAAAGAAAAGGTTACACTGTCCAAAAATAAACGGCACTCTATTTATTTTAGCCTTTGTTTTACACTGGATGATTTTCTAACCGATAGGCGTTTTTGGAAATGTTGATACTGGTCTATTTCGGCTTTTTAGCCAGCTGAATCATGAGAGAAGACATCTGGCATTGTTTGTATATAAGGCTCAGGGATTCTTTTCTAGAATGACTTTGAACTTGAAATATGACTTGTTATCGGCCATCGAAGTCTTTACGTATGTTGTTACCCCGGAGTATACAGTACCGCCGGCAGCGAACCTGCGTGTGGCATCTTGGCTCACGTCCCAAAAGTCTTTAATTCAGTCCTAATGGTACC
Organism: Halyomorpha halys; assembly: GCF_000696795.3. NCBI lineage: Eukaryota > Metazoa > Arthropoda > Insecta > Hemiptera > Pentatomidae > Halyomorpha > Halyomorpha halys. The sequence continues at coordinate 615,487 of NW_027116508.1, read as the reverse complement.
GCTAAACGTCCAGAGTCTAATAAGATATAAAACTTGATTTTAATTTATGCTAGTCTGTAGAATCAGAAATAATTTAACTCTTCCCTTGTATTATGTGACTTTCCTTCAACTTTTTTTAAAACAAATTTTAACTTCAGAATTCAAACCTCCAACTGCTCATTAAATCAATTTCCAAAATAAAACAAAAATTATATATTAACAAATTCGGTTGAAAAAGAAACAAATGTTTTATTTATTATTTTCGTCTGTCGTGTTTAATTTTTACGTCTAGTCAACTACGAAATGCTCATGTGGATAATAATATTTTATTGAGTAAAATTTTATCATTTCCTTCCTTTTTATTTTGTGTTTTAAGCTTAAGAATTTCATATATAGCTGGCTTAAATTACAAGTAATAAGTGAAAAAAGTACAAATGTAAATAAGTGCTTCTTTAATACCTTATATCCAGAAATATATTTTTTTAATTCCTGCATTAATTAGGAACATACTTATAATAATAATTATAATATAATAAATTTAACATTATTATTTTTAACTTTTTCTTTTTTTTCCTTTCAGAACCTTACTACTTATTTAAAGCTATACATGACAGACGCATGGACCTATCGTAGTTTCTTTTCGAATTATTTATTTCCTTCGTAAATAAAATATTCATTGTTTAGGCGGACATTGAATTTAATTTTAATTTTTTGTAAGCGTATATCCAATTTAATCGATTTTTGATTTTGATTGAATTACTTAATTTATTAATTAATATTAACTAATTAATGAATCTGATTTTTTTTTTAATGAGGTGTAGATAGTTGACCGTAGATTAATAAGTGGAGAAGATGGTCGGGGAGCGCAGTCAGCAACTAAACACAAATAAACAAAAAATGACTAATTCCTGCCGACGTTTCGACCTGAATTTGAGGTCTTCATCAGGGCTATAAAACAAAAAGAGATAACAATCATTATTCAGAGAAACATAAAAATTAAAAGAAAGAATAAACTAACAAATTTGGAAATATACATAACTATGAATAAAAAATAAGATAGTTGATAAATAACCATTGAATTAGAGAGTAGGTGATTGATAACAATGAAAGATGGAATATAATTCTTACATATATAATATTATATTTGTTTTATATTTCTCTGAATGATTGTTGTTATTTCTTTTTGTTTTATAGCCCTGATGAAGACCTGAATTTGAGGTCGAAACGTTGGTTCGGTTAAATAATTTTTGTTTATTTGCTGACCACACCCCCGACCATATTCTCCCCTTTTTTTCATTTATTTTTATTATGTAATATCACATGTCGTATTTGTAGACAATGGTAATAGGGATGGTAGAACTAATTCACACTATATTTACAAATATATAAATTAAATGATAACAAAAGAAAAAACAGAAGAGAAGAAAAACAAATAAATAAATAAAATTGTTTTTAATGTGTATTAATAATAGTGATAAAATTCGATTCATAAACTTTTTTTTTTGTGAAAATGAACCATAGGGTATTTCAAAACACATTTTTGTTTAGAGCATTTGACTCTCGACATGATGAGGCAGCTGCAGAATTATAAAAATTCACTAGGAACCATATGAATTATAAATTTTACAATCAACATGGATTAATTTGAATTTAAATTTTGTTCAATCTAGCTATTATCATGTGTACATTATAGGCTTTATTATATTAAGTAACTGTAGTGTATTTAGTAAAGTAACTGTATTTTTCATATCATTGACATAATTTTAATTATTAACGATTAATAAAAAAAAAAAGTTTTTGACTTTACGAAGATTATTCACTCAATTCTTGTTTTCGTTATACCTGATTTACTCCGGTAACAGATCCGTTCTGTCTTCTTTAAGCAATTTCTGCATAGCTTAACTGAGCCATGCTAGAAACCGATTAGTCGTAACAGCTATATGTAAATACTTTCCCAAGCTCATTCTAGATAAATATTTCCAGAGGAGAGTATCAACCTGATGCATCCCATAATTACCAGTAATTGAGGATATAGAATCATGTTTATTCTATTATATGGCGTTTTAAAACTGTAAGATTTTCCACTTACTAAGTAACCTGTACAGTCATGCTGAACGTTTTTTGATGTCTGAACTTGTCTTCTGTATTTTATCCCATCCGTCTACAACCTGCTCTCTCCCGATGACTTTTGCCGAAGATATATTGCAAACATGTCAGGGAATATACGATGCAGTATAGTTTCTCTTTAATGGAATCTTTACATTTTAGTGCTCTAGACAGGGGGAGAAAGCTTTCGAATCGAAGTACCAAGTAATTGTGGGCAGTGACATAGCACAAGAAACAAGAACAGATGCACAAATCAAAATAAAATTCAACTATGTTAGCATAAGTGGATCTTCGTTTTATTTCTGGTCTGTGCATTTATTTATTATTATTATTTTATGTTTATTATATGAAAGATATTAGTAAATTAGTTACGTTCTCAATGAGAAAATAAAAAATATATTTCAACAATTTCTAACTTTTATTGAGAGAATAGACGATGGAAATAATTTAGTTTTTTGAAGACTGCGTGCTCATATTATCACACTAAGTTTTACATCATAGATTTAAAGCCGATATAGTAAATCATACAATCATTCCATTCTTTCGAAATTATAATACATTTTGACTAATTAGTCAGTTGCAATAATTGTACCTAATATTATTATTATTTTTTTAACTTTCGAGTCATTACAAGTATTACAGAATAAATATTGTTAGAAAATTCAACTTTAAAATTAGTAAATAATTATAAATCCCCTAATATTTCGGTATTGTTATATTAATAACCTTCTACAATTATTAAGTATATTATTAAATGCTGGTAGTATTGTATCTAGAGAGAAAAGTTAAAGTAGTACAATTCTGAAAATTACGTTAATAATTTAAAGTATTTCACGATATAGAATATTTGAGCATTATGGCATATAAGACATTTATTCCTATCCCTAGATAATTTAGTATAATATTTTATTATCATCATTTATACTATGGATTAATTTCGGTCCAATTTTAGGATTCTAATTTTTAAGATGCTGTTACGTGAGATTTAATTTTTTCTTC
>NW_027116508.1:608859-612353 GCF_000696795.3 Halyomorpha halys | reverse complement strand
TGTTTATATTTGGGAGCGAGGTTTCACCGTTGTAAGGCACGATTCTACTAACTCCTAGGACCCGAGTTCGAATCCGGCTGGGCAGAAATTATTTTCTGTTACACTGTAGCCGTAAGTCAAACCTGTGGGTTCTTGGAGCCCTCCTCCGGTTCAAATAGCCTCATAAATTGGGTACCCTTATTTGGTTCGAGCGTGATTCTGACCAAATCACCTCCTTGCACAACCGTTGGTCTAGTAACAGTACTTTCTTACAAAGAATTGAACCCCTGACCCTTCATGGGTTGTAAGTACAGATTTTTTTTTTTTAATATTTATATTTAACTATTAGTATTACAGAATAAATATTGCTTGAAAATTCTACTTTAAAATTATTAAGTAATTACAAATCTCCTAATATTTCGGTATTTATAGTCCCTTACAAAAGACACCCCTAACTATTTACAATGCTATAAATATTGAAAAATTGCGAATAATAACTAGAAATTATATAAAATATATATATATTTATTAATAAATCTGTAATGCTAAAATCCAGGAATGGTTAGAAGTGCAGTACACTTAGTAAGGAAGATAAGTTGTACGAGAAGTTGATTAGTTCAGAAAAAAGCTGGACCGCCATATTATTTTCCTACTAAGAGTACCCATTTTTTGTGGCTCGGTGGACTCCGGAGGGATCTGAACCCACAGGTTTGACTCACGGCTATAATAACAGTATAAATAATTACCTCTCTAGCCGGGTTTGAACCCGGGTCCTTCGAGTTAGTGTAATGATTACTTTAATTAACGTTATTTATATTGTGGTTGCTGTGAAAACATATTAAAAAGGTTGATATGGAAACGTATTATTACTTCTGTGTTAATACATTAAATGATAAAATGAAATTACAACTTAATGATTTATACTTATTATTATGTTATTCCAACTATATTTAGAAATAGAGGAAACATTAGTTATTTACATAAGAAATATTATTTATTATATAAAGAAAAACAAATTTCAAAAAAAGAACTGATTGATATTTTGATACAGTGCCTCATACTGGTTAAAAATTTAAACAAATGAATGTCTTATTTCTTTTTTCATTAGCAAATTTTTTCTTTTTATGTTTAAAAATAATTACTGATTAGTTTTTAAGCATTAAAAAACCCTATCTACTTAATAGACGTAAAATAACAAGTTTTATAAGTTTTCAGTGACGTTATGTGTCGTTAATTATAATTGCAAGGTGATCGGCGTGTTTTTGATCATGTCTGCACTGTTCTGGTCTCTTAACAAAAATTATTGTTATGCTTAAATACTCAAAATATTTAAATTTACAAACCAAAAACTAGCAACACTTATTTCACTTACAAATGATTAATTAAATGTGTTTATTAACATAATTCATCAAAATGCTAATTATAATGCCTATTAATCCTATATTTCAAAACAATTATTTGTAAATCATAAGGAACTCTTAATATTGTTTTATGAAATAAATTTAACTATTTACATTCTATTTTATCATTAAAATAACCATGTTTCTTCACCCTATTATTATTCATCAATTTATAAATATTCACGCCGTTTTCCAATTTCAGGTGCTTTTTAAATATTGCTCGATCTGAGTCTCCTCTTCCTAAAGCAAATATTTCAAAAGTTATATAGGATTTACCTGTGGGTGTTGGTGGGGCGGGTCCGGCTGGAAAGGATTGCCTTTTTTTTATCAACTCTTGTGAGATTGTGACAAGTACATCGACTAACCTACTCGCTATAAGTGTCTGTTTAGTCAGATAAGTAAGTCTACCTCGGAGGCCGGGACGCTGTTTTCCAATTTCAGGTGCTTTTTAAATATTGCTCGTACACTGTGTAACCTATATGAATTCATTAACCCAGATGTCTTAGACCTTATTCCATCCAAATTTTAACTATACTTTACATATAATTTATATACTTACTCGACGAATAACCTGAGGTCTTTTGTAAATATGTACTTGCGTTTTTGCAAGACGCTATGATAATCGTAAGCAAGGGGTTTACAATGTTGAATGATAATTTCTGGGACCTCCCAGACTCCAGATTTGCTCTCCATACATGAAAGAGGTAAATGTAGTTCGGCGCCCATAAACTGAGCTTAAATATTTCATTTATTTAATTAGTGAACATTTATTTATTGTGTGTTTAATCAATTAATTTCAACTTTTTAAAAAAAAAATTGGCCTATTGCTTTTACTTTTGTTTTTAAATGTGGTATTATAAACATTTATCACAACCTGTTCTTTGTTGCATAATGTATTATTCGCCAATACAAAAAACAAAATCAGGTTAATAGCATTGTTCGCCATTTAAAACAATTATTTCAACTCGACAAGTTTTTCACAAAGTCTAAATATATAATAAAAAAGTTATTTTGGGAATTATAACTGGTTTTAAAATTAATTTATTATCAAATTTGAAAAAAAAAATAAACAGTAATGACTGTCTCTCTAATTACTACAACACTCGTGTTATATGAATATGATTATTCAAATGAAATACAATCTTCCTTAACATGCAATTAGGCGACAAGTCCTAAAAGGGGTATTATTAAATTTAAAAATTGTTATTTATATTGTCAAATTTAGGATTATTAACTTTTAAATTTACTGCTACCTTGAATGGATATTATTATAATGGCGCAATTTGGCCGTTTGTAAAGGACAATTGCTGCTTTGATCCTGAGGCGGGGGGAGGGGGTAGAGCAGTTCAATGGCTGAAGGGCATTCCTATCTTGATTAGCCTCTTGTTTCAAAATCGTTTATTATCTCACAATCAGATGATTAAAGCTTTAATAGGTGGATTTTGTTTAGTTTATCCAGTGAAAGTGGGCTTTGTTTGCCTTATAGCTTTATATCTAGGCGGCTGAGGAACAGGAATCGGCAAAGTTCTTAACTTCGATTAGAAATTAATAAAAAAGTTAGTACGAAATGTGAATAACAGTTTAATTACAATGGAACAAGATACAGTAAGAACAGAACTTTAAATAAACTAATATAAAGAAAAACTAAAAATAGCATATATCGAAGTATTTGTCACTTTATGAAAAATACAATAAAAGGTTCTCTCTAATAGGAAAATTGCAACTTTTCAGTTACTTTTTTGAATAAACAGATTTAAAATTTATACTTCAATAAAAATAAAAGGTAAGTTGGTAATTTTCCTAAAAGAGAGAACCTTTAATTATATTGTTTGTGATGTTAGTGAAAATGTACATAGCACCACTGTGAAGTAAGCTATCCATAAGCAATGCTGCCATAACTAATTAGGTTGCCTATAATTAATTCTTTATAAACGTAATATAATAGTAGTAAAGCCTTATTGAACCCGAAGGTTCTTCGATGCTGATACCATTATGCGCAGTCTACCTACATCTATCCAGTGAAGTCCTTTCAAATCTGATAGATTTATTTATTGATAGATATTACAATCTGCCACACAGTTGTGGGCAATAGGTAATATTGATAAATGATCTCAT
>NW_027116508.1:601952-607454 GCF_000696795.3 Halyomorpha halys | reverse complement strand
TGATTCAACGATGGGTAGGATACGTTTAAGGAGGAGTTTTTCAAAAAGTTTTGAAAGGATTGGAAGTAGGCTGATTGGTCTATAGGAAGCAGGATTATTAGGAGGTTTTCCTGGTTTCGGAAAGAGAATTATAATGGAATGTTTCCAAAGGATTGGGAAATCTTTCAAATCTAAATCTACTCGATCAGTCTTGATGCAATCCTTCCATTTAATCTTCAGTCCATTTGAAGAGTACCCGTCGTTTTAGAGTTCATTAACATTTTTGGGATCTGTTTGTTACAAAACCATACAATCTTTGAAAACCCATTTTATTTCCCGCACTGGCTATCATCTGAATTATATTTTCTGGGTTCAGTTCACGCAATTAGGCGTTGTATTGTCTTCTGAATGTTACAATTAATTCATCCTTAGGTCTGAATATTTTAAGCAATACTTTATTTTCAAATTACCTTAAGGAACTGTTCCTTCCAGAAGGCACGTTTTGCATTCGCAAAGAACAGTCGTAAGGATAATAGTTTAGTAAATTGTGGCTTTTTTTTAGAGACCGAAATTAATTGTAAAAGAAAACTGTAGGGGTGAAAAGAAATTGTTTATTATATCCTATTATTGTATATCTTTTTTTTATGACTATACCATGTATGTGTAATGTATATATGTCCTATTACGGATTGATAAGTATGCTGTGTGAGATGGCAACCTAATGTATTTAGGCAGCATAGATGAATAAATAAAGTATTTCTCTCTCTTAATAGAAGATTCAAATCAAGCAATTTCGAAATTGAACAATAAAAAGAATTTCCCGCTTTAAATCTCACTTAAATTTCCTTATTTATTTCGTTTTTCTAGTTACTGTAGACCCTGAATACTTATATCTCTCTCCCTTTTCAAATATATTTCTTCCTATATCAGTATCTCCGAAATTTTATACAATTTGTGCCACTAATCATTTATTCTGTTTTATCGATATTTATTTCGGGACTAATTTACATTCTTACTTATGTTGCAGATAATAGCTTGAAAAAATTAATTTTTAATTTTTAAGTAAAAAATTTAAAAAATCTTTACTTTTTGTTAAAATTATTGGCTTGAAAAATAAGTAACTAGTTATGAATAATAGCAGCGACAGTTCAGAAATAATGGATTTCTAATAATAGCCCATGATCTGTGATCATTCATTTTGGAGATGTATTATGTTAAGTGTTTCTTCTTGTTTTAATTATTTTGCTTTCTATTTTTCTTTAAGTATTGTTGTTATTGTTTAAAATTTCTAACTTATTTAGAGATTGTCTTCTTTTGCTCATTGGTCTGAGGAATATGTTTTGTATACATTACAATATTTTGAAGTAACTCTTATTCGAACTAAGTAACCATTGGGCATTACTCTTAATTATATAATAATATTGTTAAAATTATTATTAATAGCATCTAAATACTACTATTTTATTTTGTAAATTTTAGTACGATTTAGATGTCCTGATGTTACCTATCATCATTCAACACTATATTCTATCTCATATAATATAATGATAAATTCTATATCATATAATGATAAATGTACATAATCCGGTGAACGCAGTAGTGGTTTAAGACAAAACTATAGCTTTGAAATATCAGGAAGCTATAGTTAAGCTACTATAATGATAGTAGAGTAACGGTTACTTGATGTCATATTAACCCTGTCATATTAGGGAACGCTATATAACGTTTTTGGTTACAAATAACAGCTTACTTTCACTCGCTCGATCTAACAGGGAAAGTAGGCTATTATTCCTTATCAGAAACATTGTAAAACTTCCCCTAAAGTATTGAATATTCCAAAACTCAGCATTCATATATCTATAATACATATCTGTCTGTCACTATCACTATTTATTCATGATTGTTCCAGGTGCGATTCATGATTTAAATTAAGGAAAACAATTTTCAATGATAATGTATACTAAGAAGCCTTGGGAATATATATCACGTAGATTTTGGGTATAGTGTGGGAGTAAGGAGAGGGAAGGGAGAATATTCCAAAAAGGGTTTGTCGGGAATTTATTCCACTGATGAGATTTCTGTTTTATGCTAATTTTTACATGTTTACTTTACTAATGACTTCCCTATTAATAAAAACACTATATTTCATGAATTGATAAATAGCCAGATTTGTCGGATAAAATGTACGAGGATATGTATGTGTATCACGTTTTATTTAATGAATATTAGAATTTCGAAAGTAGTGGTGGGTGTAACGATAGAATTTTGTAAAAAAAAGTTTATTGGGAATTTATTCCAGTGATTAGTTTTCTATTGTATGCTAATTTTTACATGTTTACTTTACTAATTGGCCTATTAATAAAAATGGTGTATTTCTTGAATGGATTAACTTGGTTATTCCTAACGTTTGTAGAATAAGTGTACATAGATATTTTTATGTATCAAGTTTTATTTAACGAATGAGTAGATTTTGGGTGTAAAGAAGGAATTTTCTGCAAAAGGTTTATCGGGCAAGTATTTCAGTGATAAGATTTTATTTTATGCTAATTTTTACATTTTTACTTTACGTTAGTCACTTAACCTATTAATAAAAAGAATATATAATTTATAATCTTAACACTTTCTTGTGACAGGTAAATGTTTTTAAAATAAATAATTTAATTTCTATCCATTTTAGTCTCAAAACTTTTTATTTCTCTTATAAGTCCGACGTTTCGGCCAATCTGGCCATCCTCAGGGACAATCTTAATATAATTTTGGAAGTTTATAATTTAAAAACTCTAACTCCATGCAGGCTATTCTGCCCAGGTCAAAACAACAATTTCTAATTAGTCAATATTTACTTAAAACCAAAATTAAAATCCTTAAAAACTTTACCACAACCTAGGTTATTAAATGATTCTTTTTATTTTATTACACAAAATGCATATATTTTTTCTATTGTTTACTTACACAATAAAATACCATATGTATAGCGTAAGACCTTATTTTGAAAAAATAAATGTCATAAAGGTGCACTTAATCAAATTGGGAAAAGAAATTAAATTCAAGGTAGTCATTAGAAAGGTAGATTATCTACAACTATTATTCTATTGATTTTTCTTATAAGATTTGTCTCACGGTTGCGATTGAAGAGGAAGGTTACAAAATGGAAAAATCAGGCACTTTACAATCGTTTTGAAAACATCCCTTGATCGAATTCTAATGTTATGGCAGACATTCATGCAGATTCATCAGTTTTTTAATAAACTACTTAGTTTTGAGTTTTTTTTAAATATCGTAGTGATTTCAAAGTTGGAAATGCCTATGTATTTGATGAGTAACACTTAAATATCATCACAGAAATCTTGGCCAAATCAGTTCCTTCTTATTATAGGCAGCATAAAACAACAACAGTTTCCAGCTTTACCTCAATTTTTTGAAAAAAAAAAATTATTATACTTATAAAGTAGTTAATGATGTATGTTTATTATAAAATTAACATTTCGGCCTTTTTGATTAATTTGTCTGTTCGAGTTGTATGTTCAGATAGATACAATAGTTGGTATACTATTGTTAAAGAAATAGATTCGTCTTAATTGTTCCCTATTTATTTGTTCTATCTGTTATTACAAGAGCCGGGAAGAAATAAAGGCAGCTATTTCACACCAATTTTTGATTACTTTAATGAAAACTATATATAATTACTAGTCAAAATTGATGAGTCTGCCAAGTAGAGGGGGATAAAAAAAAACTTTCATTTCAGAAACCGTAGGACGTAAATATGTCTGCCAGGACTCAAATTAAAGCTTGGTAAATTTACTATAAAACAGTTTATAACGTTTAGCTTTGTCAAAATAAATTCACAAACTGTTAATTTCTAGTTATTCGTATAAAATTTTTGAAAAAAATATATCTCTAGACCCATAAGACGCACATATGTCAACGACACAAAATAAAGGAAGTTCAACTTACTATAAAGTAGTTTATGACACTTATCTTCGTAAGGGTAGTACTTTTTATGATATTCGCATATGGATATAAATTTGCCACATAAAAATTAGTCCGAACAACTAGAAATCTATTTATTTTAGCAGATATCATGAAAACTACTACTCCTACGAAGATAAAGGTCATAGACATCTATACGTCACATAGTTTCTGAGATATATATTTCTCAAAATAAATTAACCAACTACTAATCTTTCAATAACTTTTCATGAAATATTGCTTTTTATAGAGTTATATCTCGAAAACGATTGGACGTAAACTATTAGGGCTAATATTGAAGAATATTTACTCTACTTTAGGTTTTCTAGTGTTGTTGGTAGTTTTAAAGATATAGCGCTCCGAATTAAAAATTAATTATTTTTAAAGTTTTGAAAGCCACCATTTTTTATTCCCCTACCTTTACTTGGCGGACTCATCAATTTGGACTAGTAACTATAAATAGTTCTCACAAATGTAATAAAAAATTGGGATGAAATAACTGCCATTTTTCTCCTCTTGGGCTCTTGTACTACATTTCTAAGTTGTCGGAATCAACATTAAAACTTTCACCGTCATTGAAATCAACACCACTATTTTTGCTATTATAAAAAATCTGTACTTTAAAATAAAAATTGAATTTCTCCTATATATGTCTCCTTTGAGTAAAGCCAAATAAGAACAAATTTAAGTTTGTAAACTCATTAACTTAACAGTAGTGATATCAGCGCATATACTACAGTAAGAGTTGTTTTTAAAGATTTATCGGAAAGCAACATTTACAAAAAAGAGATTGCTTTAATTAAATTTATCGGGTCACTTTAGGAACTTCCTTATTTTTAAATGAGGCCCTAAACAGTATCGTAATGGAGACCATTTGTCTGAGACCATTCATTCATACTTATAAGGCACCGTGGCCCAAATATGGAATGAATGGAAGAAGAAGAACCATTTCTTGACATGGCCAAGCAGAGGCTCATAACACGTGGGCGTCAGCGGTTCGAGCATACGCTAGAAGGGCATATGCAAATATTCTGGGTGTAGCTTCCAGAGGTTCCATTCATTTCTGGCTACTTAGTACCTTTTCTGGGGGACTTATTTACATAAGTACCCTTATAGTTTTATTGTTTCCGGATTAGCTCTATGCATCAGACGATCATTTTGAAATGGTATTTATTTTATTGTTATTCACAGATTTATTGTAATCCTGAGATTTGTTGTCTGTTAGTATTTATATGAACTTGATAATTATGTTATATGATGAGGTGAGGAAATGAAGATTAAAAATACAAAAACGCTATATTATCATTAAAAGATAAATTTTATTATATATGTATGTATAGTTGACCGTAAAAATTGATATATAGGGAGATGGTCAGGGTTGCGGTCAAAAGAGAAATTAAAATAGTTTACAACTATTTATTTTCCAACGTTTCGCCCCACTTTACAGGGCTTCATCAGGGCTAAAAAGATACAAAATGAAACTATGTTAAGATAAAATGATAGAAATAAAAATACAAAGGCAAGAGCAATAGTTTCATACAAAAATACGTAAAA
>NW_027116508.1:593615-601537 GCF_000696795.3 Halyomorpha halys | reverse complement strand
GTTTTATTTACATCTCCTGTACTTTTTTAGCTTTATATTTTACGTATTTTTGTATGAAACTATTGCTCTTGCCTTTGTTACTTGTTTTTTTTTTTTTTTTTTTTTTTTTTTTTTTTTTTTTTTTTTTTTTTTTTTTTTTTTTTTTTTTTTTTTTTTTTTTTTATTCTGTTCATTATATCTTTGTATTTTTATTTCTATCATTTTATCTTAACATAGTTTCATTTTGTATTTTTTTAGCCCTGATGAAGCCCTGCAAAGTGGGGCGAAACGTTGGAAAATAAATAGTTGTAAACTATTTTTATTTCTCTTTTGACCGCAACCCTGACCATCTCCCTATATATAAATTTTATTACTATGTGTTTTATTTCTGACTGGATACCATCATCATTTCCTTTATTATAATAATGTCAAGATTAAATAAACCAAATCTATCATTATTATTGTGGAACCTCGGTATAATGAACTTAAAGTGGTTTTGACAAAAAAAAAAAAAAGAACAAAAGTTGTATCTAGTGGTTTGGATTGGTTTATTTTATTGGACTGTCAATGATTTGTTATTATTATATATTTTTTTTATTACACCATCTTCTGGAAATTAAATTTGTGCGGAAAAGGTCCTTTTACTGTATATTACTACTTAGAAGTTAAGGAGAGCAAGTATTACATAACTGCAGTAAATTCTGGTTATTTAATTTTAAATAACTATATGATGAGACTCAGCTTCATTTTTTATCGAACTTAAACTAAACCTAAAACATGAATTGAATTATTACTTAGTTTGCTATCTTTTAGGTACTCGTAAAAGTTGACTAACCCATTAGATTTTTCACACGTTAAAAAAATGAAATCGCTTATTTTTAATAATTGTTAGCAGTTGTAGAACTATATATCTTTCATTGGTGTTCTTATTACATTTTTTTCTAAAATAAAATTTTGAAATATACTGAAGTCCACAAAATTCGTAGTTTTTATAAAAATAACGAATTCTATAGAACTCATTATCGTTAAAACGATTAATACGAGTGGTATGAGAAATGATAATCACAAAGTAATTGAAATTTTTACATGGTAAAAACCCAATAACACTTAGCCAAATGTAATGAACAACATATTGTAAGTCACTATAAATTATTGAAATTTCATCAGTTATGCATTTTGCAAATGTGCTGGTGGGATTATCGAAGTCTATTCATATATATATATATATATATATATATATTCAAACATCAATTTTTTTCTCCTTTATTTCATGTTAAATATTTTGAATTATTACCTCAATGCACAAAATTTCTGTTTGTATTTTACGGACTATTTAACTACGCATATAGCATAAACCTTGTGTTAAAAGCCACAAAAATAGGTGAAACTGATATTGCGAATACTATTGGGAAGGAATAGGACGAAGTTTAGGGAAGGGCTCTCAGAGAATGTTGTAGATATTCTTTCAATCGTAATACAGATGCCTTTCTCTCTTTTTTGAGATTACGAAGGTTATTTTTTTTTTAATTCATGGCATAGAGATATGTTAAAAACCTTTATTCGTTATATTAGAGAATATTTTTCATTTGAGTCCTTTGCTGTGGCTGATTCAAGCGTATTTCTACAAGTTAGCATATAATGCATTTATATTCATTCAGTTTCGGTGCATCGAGACTCCACTGTCATTATCATGAAGAATGTCAATTACAAAAAAAAAAAAATATTTCAATGATATTATTTCTGGAAAAAAAGGATATTTATAATTTGTTAAAATTAAAATTTTTATTGTAGTAACGCACTTCATCATATTACAATTACTTTCCGTAACCATAGGTCACTTTATTATTTACATATTAAGTTTTCTTGTGTCTAGCTTTGAAACTGCTTTATTTAGTCATTGATTAGTTTTGGCCTAACTTGCCTAATCATCTGATGGTTCGAAAAATATATTGAAATACATCTCATACTGCATTGAAATAACAAATATATTTGCAAATAGAAGAAACAAAAATCAAGTTTAAAAGTCTATAAAAAGTTTAGGGCAGTTTTTATTGCTCCCCGGTTAAGTTTATAGTGCATTGAGTAGCTCCATTCACTAACAGATTGTATGAATAAAAGTTTCCATTAAACCTTCTGGTTGTAACATTTATTGAGAGACTATACAAACCACTCTTAGCCAATCTAAACAAGCATCAGTACAATTATTGACTTTCGCCAGTATGGAGTTGAAAGCTTTTTCATACCCCTTGAGTAGAAATTTATAACCATAGAATTTATGAGTTCTAAAACTCTTTCTTCCAGATATTTTCGGAAACCATTTTCTTCCTGTATCAACGATGGAGTGAGATTCTTAAAAAAAAAAATAATAATAACATAAAGAGGTATTTTTAGGTAGAAAACATAAATCATCAATTATACCTCTTCTTAAAAATCATTACAAATTAATCGACTACAGAGAACTTTCATTTACATATTACGCTGGTTGTACATGTAATGTAATTTAAAGATCCGGTTGTCTAGTGTATAAATATGCTTAACACGAGATGGTGTTTTCATTTCTTAGTGAAAATAATTTACATTAATCGATGAAAACAGTTTTTAAATTATCATTTATTTTCTGTATTTTGCCTTACTTTCAGAGCGTTTTATAAAGTCATGGTCGTTGAAATTGACATCTAGCTCATTCAATGCAACTACGACATAATTCGAAAATCTCTATTTTTGAGTTAACACCATATAATTGAGATACTATGAACTTTTATTTAGTGGAGATTCTTAGGCCACAGAGCTTTCTAGGCCACAGTTTTATTTATTTATTTACTTAACTTTTACTGTAATTGGTGCAGTATTTAAAACTTTAAATGTATCTCCTGAAAAATCATATATTTCGAGATATGACGTTGCATTTACTGGTCGTTGTAATATTCTTCAACCGGATACAGAACGAATAGAATGTGCAATAGATACTTTATGCTAGCTATAAAACAGGAAAATTAGCTTTAACAAAAAAAAAAGAAAAGAAAAAACAACATTCTACATCAGCGGTTTTAATACCACTGACAACTAATTGCTGAAACATAGCTGTTTCCAACTCGCGTTAAAAAGTGAAACTGCTTGCTTTACGCTCATGCTCATTAGACTCGACTATAAATGACTGTTTTATCATCTCTGAAAATTAATTCTTTTTTAAGATCGCGTTCCATTTGTGTCGGATGTTCGTGTTTCCATTTCAGAACTGAATGCTATAATTACGGGCATTCCGTTGAACTTTTTCGACCCTAGAAGCGGCAGGTTGAGGAATAGTAGGTCAAATCGTTTATCTCTCCGAGTAGAAGAGCGATGAATGTACTTTGCATTCGGAAATCGTAAAAGCAATAAACGTAAAAGTTTAGTTCGAGGCTTTTAAGCATTTATCTTTTTTATTTAAATCGAATGAGTTTAAACACGTGATAATTCACAGTAATTACCTAGAATCTGTAATCACTAACTAATTAAATCAAGTGATATGCAATAAGCTCTGGTTTATTCGCAACGGAAACTTCTATTTAGTGGAAAGGAACTATGTATATCCATTGTGTACTTGTTCACTTTAGTGCAACTAACGAACGTGTCACGATATGAATCTTTGCCCTTCTCTCGCACCTTCTTAGTTGTGTTTATGTAGTCAGATTGTTCTATAGTTGTGAACTATCGCAAAACGTTTCTTTTTTTTTATAATTTGCTTATACTGATCGTCAACAGAACAATTTACTTTAGTTATTTGAATATTTTTGCTATACAGAAAACTACAAACTACAAAATATTATATGAAACAATACAATGTAAAACCTAATACAACTGCATTGATAAAATTTAGTAAGGAACTAGTAGTACAAGAGCCGGGAAGAAAAAAAGGCAACTATAAATCAATAGATTTTATTAAATATCATAAAAACTACTATTCCCATGAAGATACGAGTATTAAACAACTTTATAGTACTAGCTTTAATTTGAGTTCTAATAGACATCTATACGTCACATTGTTTCTGAGATATAGATTTCTCAAAATAAATTAATCAACTATTAATATTTCAGTACATTTTTATGAAATGTTGCTTTTTTAAAAGCTGTATCTCGAAAAATATTAAACATAAACAGCTCTTTCTTAATTTAAAACAAGTTTGATCCTTTTTTTTCTCTCAACCTTTATTCTTTACAATTTTTCCAACGTTTCGACCCTCAGGCCATTCTCAAGGATACCTACAAAAAGTTTTTTTAAAATTTTTATATAACAATTACATTTTTCCTTCAACTACACTCTGATTTCTTTGGCTCTACCTTCATATTGATGTCATTTCCTTTTTCAAATCTTAAAATTGCAAGCTAATTGCCTTTGTCCCATCTTTAAATAAATTAATTATTAAAATAATATCATAATAACATTATAAAATTTTTGTTTTTTAAAATAGATTTCCTACTTACATAACATTTTCTAAAAATTTTTTTCTTAGATTTAAACTTTTACAAAACACTTTTCTTCCTTCCTTCATTAACATTTGCAAGTTAAAACAGAACCTACCTTCACCAGGTTAGGACTCTGTTATCACCTTATCATATAACCATAATTTTTTTTTAACATTAATTTACATTTTTTATATAATTTTATTACTAATTATTCTGCTTATAACACAAACATTTTTTAATATATTTAAAATCCATAATTAATTTATTCTTATTTTATGTGTATTTTTCTTAAACATACATATACCCCCCCTTTTTTATCTTATTTTTTAACATATTTACTCATCTATTTATACTTTTGTTAGTGTATATTTATTCTATATATACATTTGTACAATTTAAGGATTTGAACATTTATTATATTTTCTGTATATAATAATTACATATTTATTTTGCTTAAGATTTCGAATAATGGTGGTTTAGTCCCTTAGAATCTGATTTGAAATTGACATTATAATTTATATTTTCTGAGTAATTAGTAATGAACGCTAATTAAATTATATTAAAAATGTAAATTAATGTTAAAAAAAAATTATTGTTTTATGATCACCTTATCAGAGACAACAGAGTCCTAACCTGTTGAAGGTAGGTTCTGTTTTAAGCTGCAAATGTAAATGAAGGAAGGAAGAAAAGTATTTTGTAAAAGTTTAAATCTAAAAACAATTTTTTTAGAAAAGGTTATGTAAGTAGGAAATCTATTTTAAAAAACAAAAATTTTATAATGTTATTATGATATTATTTTAATAGTTAATTTATTTAATGATGGGACAAAGGTAATTAGCCTGCATTTTTAAGATTTGAAAAAGGAAATGACATCAATATGAAGGTAGGGCCAAAGAAATCAGTGTGTAGTTGAAGGAAATAATGTAATTTTTATATAAAAATAAAAAAAAAAAACTTTTTTTAGGTATCCTTGAGGATGGCCTGAGGGTCGAAACGTTGCAAAAATTGTAAAGAATAAAGGTTGAGAGAAAAAAAAGGATCAAATTTGTTTTAAATTAAGAATAAACCAAACCACTCTCAAACAAGAATATTTAAAATAATTAATCTAATAACAGCTTTGTTAGGGCTAATAATTCCTCAATTAATGTTAGGCCATTTTTCCTCCTCTTGGGGTCTTGTACTCTGAAATAAATACAGATAAAATAAAAGATGCGGTCATATTTTCACGTATAAACAGCAATTTCGGCGATACAGATATAGGAACATTTTAACAGGTAAATAAATTTAAATATTTAGGTTCTAACGTAACTAAAAAAAAAAAAATTAATGAGGAATAACACTCGACGAGAATTGGTCATTTGCCGCTTACGAATAGGGTACAATAAGCTCAGAGCTCACCTATTCCGATAGCCCCATATAGGACCCACCCCTCTCTGGACCCACCCTCCAAGTGTAATGAAGGTTTGCAGAATGCTGAGCACATACTCCAATTGTGTAGGCTATTTTCTTAGGAAAGAGGGCTGTTCTGAACCTCTCCAACTAAGATGCAGAGAAAGCTCTAGGAAAGTCTGGAGGATTTCATGAGGAGCACCGAATTCCTCATGTTAATTCCTGACTTTGTCGCCGAAGAAGGAGTGGATAAAACTCAGCTTAAAGGCGGAAAATGCTGGCTAGTTATAAATTTGGAAACTGCTTAGCTCGCGCCTTCTGTCTAGACAATTAAAAGCCAGAATTTATAAAACTATTATCCTGTTCTTTATAAATACGAGACGTGCCCTCTTACTCTAAGAGAAGTATTAGTCTTTTTTGAACCTAACTATTACATACAAGTTTCGGACCAAAAAAAGATTGGCTAACCGGATAACTTAGAAGTCTATACAACATCGATTTGAGAGGGCTTTATCGGAATCGAACCTTCAGGTTCTCTAAATTTTATTTGCATTAATGTACAATTATTTACAATATGCATTAAGTTCCATTACTTTTCTAGTTCTGTAGATGATATTTACATATTTCAATTAATTTCGATGAATTTATTATATATTCAGACCACACATAATAAACTTTTTAAAGCCCTTCCTTTTACTACTTTTCTTTAGCTTTATGGAGTAGAAGCTGAAGTTGAAAACAAATCTTGATGTAAGAGAATATTTGTCGAGAAATTAGTCGAAGTGACGTGCCTACAGGCGCCATATCAAGTCGTGATTAGCCATTTGTATGCTCTAAGTTCCTAAGGCTTACTTTGTAATACATACGTGATTTCATTGAGATTGCTTATTAAGTCAGCATGCTTGAGGATTACAAAAATGTCGCGAACATCGTTGTGTCCCACGTCCGAGAGACAAAAAGAGGTGTCCTTGTCAAGGCAGCATAGATGACGAGCCACGTAGACTAGAGTATCTTTTTCTATCATTGCATTGAACGATTTTCACTCAGAATTACAAATAACATTATTTATGATGCTAAGTTGCTTGAAGTGAGACCTAAATGTTATTAAATAGATTTCTGTGCTTACTGGAAAAATACATGCTTATCATTTCAGGTAGGTTCAATACCTAAATATAGTTTGGTAGGGAGTTACTATTTTACAATTCCATTATTGGCATAAACTTTATTGAGACTTGAAGAATCAGTTAATCCGCAATATGCACGCTTTGTATTTATTGTCTGCCATGAGCTGGAAATAAACAAGGCTTTTTAGAATTTTATTTACTTTATACATATTCCGATTATTCTTGATTGATTATTTTTATTTTTAAATTATTCAAACCTGTTTCACGTGTCTATTTACGCCTGTTATATCTGATAAGAGTGTAGGTTAAAGGTTTGCCATTGTTCTAAATTGGACAACCTGCTCAGAGCAACTCAATCACGAGAAAGAATATTCTAATCAAGCATGTCATCGCCCTCTTTTGCCGTCTCCTGTGGGTGTTGCGAGCAATTTGTGTAATGGTCATGGATGGTTGAACTTTATTATGGTAATAAGTATGTTTGTCATTTGTTTAAGTAACCGGTTACCTGTCATACCAGAAGGTTGTTCAAAAGAGTTGCTTCCTCAATTTCATTATATTTATCTATTGCAGTCTGCTGAAAAGGTAGTCCTTTTTTTCTTCTTTTTACTGCTTTTGAAATATCTATCATAGTTAACTGCGAAATTTTGATCTTCAGCGACACCACATTATGTGATGTGGCGTAGAAACTATTAAATATATATGTAGTCTCCGGGTAGGGAATGTTTTATGGTGCAATTTAAAAATTAGAGGACTGATTCAATAGATCTGGATTTGGAGGGGCGTCACTGAAGAACGATTGGTGATATCGGCATCAAACCTTCGGGTTCGTTAAGCCTATATTATATATGATTTATCATCTCTCTCTCTCTCTCTCTCTCTCTCTCTCTCTCTCTATATATATATATATATATATTCAAACATCAATTTTTTTCTCCTTTATTTCATGTTAAATATTTTGAATTATTACCTCAATGCACAAAATTTCTG
>NW_027116508.1:588770-593565 GCF_000696795.3 Halyomorpha halys | reverse complement strand
TAAAATGATATATTTAACACCCCTCTCCCTTCCTCTAATTTAGGTTTTCTATTTCATTTTTTTATGACCCCTTTCGGATCATTTCTGACATACGGGGGGTTATGTAAAGATTACCACCCTGTTATAAATATGGTGGGTGGTCAAGTTTTCACTTTGAGGAATCGACAGAAAAAGTCGACCCCAGATCGGATTCAAATCGTCGCCACTGCTTCACGAGTCAGTCAATGCTTAATCTCGCTTGGTTACGAACAGCCCAAACATTTCCAAATCTCTTCGTCTAAGACTTTTCTCCAAAATTATTAGACCTATTTTTTTATTTTAATTTTACACCAAAGTGGTTATCAGGTCATCTTAGGATGATCCGTGGAATTCCTCATTACAATCTGTATTTTTTTTTTTTTTAAATGCAACAGATTAAAACTTTTATACATTTACATTTCTGTGTTTTATGCAGTGAAAGGGAACATATCTTTGCTTTGGTTTAAAATAATTAATCTTTGTTCTTGATTAAAAAAAAAATGTACTTGACCCCTCCAAATTCAAGCTTTTATGTTGAAAGTTTTATGCCTTTAGTTCAAAGTTTTTTTATATATATTTTTGTTCATGATATATATATTATTTTGATATAGAACTTGTTCTGATTGTTATAATTATTGAATTTGGTGGGATAAGTCCTACTGAATTATTATTCTTCATATTGATTAAGTATAATTTTATTTTATCACTATTTATTTTTTTTAAATGATAAAATTATTTTCGGCCATGTTTAAAAGTTTGTTGACACCTTTAAACTGGCTGTCGGAATCTTCACAATACTATTCTTTGAATTTTGGAATTCCTTTCTGATCCTTGGCCAGATATTACAGATAGTAGTTGGAAAGTACCAAGTCCGGAATGTGGACACGGTATGGAATAAGCTCAATCCCATTCAGTTCTGATTTTCTTTTTGTGTAACAAGAAGTGGTACTTTCCTCGGGGATTAATCATTTTTTTACTAGAAAAAAAATATATTTGATTTTGAAACTCTGTAGCTCCGAAACCTTTGAAAGTTAAGAGCGCTAGGAGAGCTTAAATTTTAGCAAATTTACTCTACTTTAAATAATGTGTTAACCATTTTGTTTCTCAAGGAGGGTAGTTGTAATGAGCTCTAAATTAAAAATGAGAAATTAACAAAAAATAACTTATTTATAATTGCTAATTCCATAATTTCGTATATTATTAGTATTCCAGTGTTTGAAGTAATCCGACTCATATTTTTCTATCAGACAAAATACATGAAGTCTTAGATGAAAGG
The DNA here is from genome assembly GCF_000696795.3 of Halyomorpha halys. NCBI lineage: Eukaryota > Metazoa > Arthropoda > Insecta > Hemiptera > Pentatomidae > Halyomorpha > Halyomorpha halys. The sequence continues at coordinate 592,271 of NW_027116508.1, read as the reverse complement.
AAACATTGTCTTACGATGAGGTATACATTTTCATTCTCATATTGATAGTAAACCGTAGTATACAGATAAAATAAATTATCTCTACCAACTAAATATAGATAAGTAGTACAACGGAATTGTACTACTGGTCATTATAGTTGAAAACACTCAGAATAAGGATAATCTAGAGAAATATTTAAAAAGTGCCAGAAATTGAAAAACGGCATTAATTATATTTAAAGAAAATAATATATATTATTATTGTTATTGGGCGATTAATATTGACCAACCAATATAGAAAATATTTTATTTTATTGTATCTGGAAAATTATTAATTTTAAATTAATTTAAAAATTTAATCAATGAAGTTGATTTAATTTTTGTATTTGTAATTGTAGAGGTTTTTTAGTTTTGTTAAGAATGCAAATAAAGCTACTATTATTATTAAAGAATATTCTGTATTGAATTGAATGTTCTGTATTGAATTGCAAAAATAATTTTTTTTGAAAAACAAAAAAAAAATGTATTGGGTGAATTTCGGACTACCTTTGCAAATTTTGTTTAACAGAATACTTTTGTATTGAAGTGAAAAGTGAAACTAGGTATAGTTTAATATTTCTGTATTGCTAGGAATACGATTTTATTTTATTTTATTATTTTTTTTTTTTGAGATTCTTTCAGAACAAATGCTATAATTCTTTTTAAACCCGTGTGACATGAAAAAGAATTAATTACTTTTTCATTCATTCGTATTTAGAAAACATCAATGAGTTAAATTCGAGTATATTCCCGACCCTTGGCATTCGATTTAGGTTATCTTATTTTTTTTTTTTTAGTGCCCACTTGTCCTTCACTGGTCTAAATTATAAGTGCATTAGACAACAAACTCGTATCAGGATATCATTAATGATCAATTAAACTAAAAAAAAATCTTTAATTTTTAAATTTTAATTTATGTAAAACTTCTGAAATGTAGAGATATTCTGAAATGTTTATACTATTATTAATGTGGTATGAAAAAAAAACCTATTTCCTACTTAATTCAGTTTAATTTAAATTTCCTTGCACAAATGAACCCTGCTTTAAATATTTCATTAGTATCATTTGTTCAACATAATATGATTTGGGAATTTTAAATTTTTCCTTCAAAGGAATTTTGTTGTTTTTATTTATTAATACTATTTTATTTAAAAATTGACTCTAATGCATTTCGAATGAATTCGATTTTGTTATAAAAAAAAAATTAAATAGATTTATGTGTACAGGAAGATACACGTTTATCATTTCAGTTGGGTGTTTAAAACTTAAATATAGTTTGTTAGGGGGGTACTATTTTTAAGATATAACTCTATTTTATTTAAAATTTGACTCTAACGCATTTTGATTGAATTCAGTTTATATATATGTAAAAAAATAAAACTTTTGAGATTTTGCAAATAAATCTTGAAAATTTGGTATAAAACTATTTTCTGTAGTTTTTTGAAATGTTACTGAATTATATTTTATTATAAATTTGATTACTTTATTCCATTATGATGAAAAACCCTTTGTACTTTTTTATTCATTTATTTCTGTATTTATTACATTTCATACTCATTACCCATTATTTAATCATTTATTTAAAAGTAATTTATTGGAAGAGCGTAGATTTCTGGGCGTGGTATATAAAATAAAGATGGTCCAGGTGCGGTCAAAAGAACTCAAATAGTTAAAAAGGAATTTATTATGAGCCGACATTTCGTCCTACTTTGCAGGGCTTCATCAGGGCTAATTTTGTGAAAAGCCAAATTATCTTTAATATATTATGTGTATTTCATCTTCTTCTTGTGCAAGGAATTAGTTCCGTAATAAACAATAAAATATTTCTAGTTAGTGATTTGATCTCTTTTAATTGATACTAATACTACTTTACCAATTTATCTTAATATATTTGTTTACTATTATTAGCTTAAAATTATTAATTTCCCTATTCTCTTGCTGTCTATCTTCATCTACTACATATTGGATTGTGCTCTATCGGTTTATTGTTTTTCTGAAAGGCATTTAGTGTAATTCCATATCCAATTGTCTGTATCTATTTGTCCAGTATGAAGTATTAATGGTTTTTCGTTGAAATAAATATAATAAAGTTTCCGATACTTAGATTGGTTTCGACTTTCTCTAAGTACTGTACAAAGTTTTGAACTAAGTATTGTTTTTATACAGTATTTTGGACAGAACCAATAATCCCTTTATGAGATTTTTTTTGGAGAAAAGTTCTCCACGATCTATCTGCTCATCCAATCTTCCTGTAATTTCATAAAAAAATAGTTCAGTAACTGGGAATAAGTTGGGATGTAGTTGTGTTATTAAATAATGGAAGACTACGACATAACGAAAGTTTCTATTAATAACTTTTTTGAACGTTAGGGGCTCTAAATCGTGCATTATTCTTACCTTGTATTACTTTCATGTTTACCATTTACTAACTAAAATTTTTTTTAGTCAGCTGAAGAAATAACAATGATTGTTAAGCCTATTAGATTCATATGTAAATAATTCTCCAAAATATTGACCTTTTGAATGTTATAATGTTATAAAATAAAGTGTTCCTGATAAAGCATTTTTTTTTAACAAATGAAATTTTCGAATTCACCTCATTTAATTCATAGAAGTTTCTCTTTTAGTTAATAATTCTCAGTAAATTGATAATACGATGGGTAAGAAATATCGATATTTTCTCTATAAAAGATTTTTATTTTTTCAATAATAATTTTTCTTTTCTCTAAAGTTCACGAATTTAATTGGAATTATACAAAAGTAAAAAAAAAAATCTTTCACAGATTTTATAATAAAACACCTAGTATACTGTAATTATTCTTAGCCTTACACCTGTCCCAAGATCTACTATGTAGAGGCTTCAAGAGTAGTTTTCGTGGTCCTGGGTTTTAGTGGAAAATCCAGTAGTTCCTTTGTCATGCATATGTCATACCATTTTTGTCGAATGTTTAAATAATAATTTCAAATGACAAAAAAAAAAAAAATAAATAAAATTACTGTTTACAAAATAATGACAAACCATTTGCAAGACAAAGGTATATTATATATTGTATATCATATACCTATATAACATAAGATCAGTTTGCCGTGTGTATAGTAAGCCACTGTAGTTGGGCGACACCTCTTTTTTGAATGAACAGTTTCTCCTCTCTCATATATATACTCACACACACACACATATATATTGTACTACCATATTACAAATTACTTTCTGTAATACTGCTCTTATGTTACTAATTGTAATTCAAAACTACTATATCGATGAAAAACGCAAAATTAAAGAACATTTACGATGGTAGAAATTCGATGATTTTGGGATTATTATTATTTATTTATCACCCTACCCTGCCTATTAGGCAATACGGGTGTTCGCAGCAGTTGGTACAACTCATTGCTGCATATGTCAAACATTTACATAGCTGTGCACACAGCTTGCTATTGCTTTAAAATAAATCTTGCTCTCCTCCTGAGGCCTTGCTGGTG
>NW_027116508.1:580522-584305 GCF_000696795.3 Halyomorpha halys | reverse complement strand
GGAATCGTTGTGATGAAAATGTTTCACAAATCGCCTTCTCCACAATAGCAGAAATATCACTATTGCTGTCTTCATTAAACCCGTGAAGTAATGTTTCCAACAGATCAACAATTGATTGAATCTTTTTGTTGATATGATCGCGAACACTCAAAACGGTTTTCTTTTCATTACGCTGCATGTACGCCCGGAGGTTTTCCTGAATATGTTTAGCGTCGTTAAGTAAGCTACTCATTTTATCAATTTCAGATTTTCCATTAACGGGTGAGGCAACCCGAGTCCTTTTAGCTGTGGATTGTGTTTCCTTCGATTGCTTCTCTGCTTCGAACACTTTTTGAGATTAAAAATCGATTTTGGGATTAAAAATTAATTAAGCAGTAGCTGAAGACGTATGTTATGTTATAATAAATTGATACGGCAGACAATGACAATTTTTAGGAGAATCTCCCTCGTGTGTTTTAACTGCCTACTGTTAAATTTCGTATTTTGCTACGATTGATTAAACTACAATTAATAAAATTTTTAATATATTTGAACATGAATGAATTAAATAGAGCACCTACTTCAGGTCTGTAGCTGTTACTTGATATCATATGAGATTATTCTCCTCGATTCGATTCTCTTGTCCTTTTGATAGGTTTACATACAGGAAGTCGAAAAAGAAAAAGGAAAAAAAAAAGAAGAAGACTAAGAGATAACTTCTTAATAACAGCTATCATCTTGAATGATTTTTTTTCTGATTAACACATTACCTAATCGGATTTTGGTTGGTTCATTCATCCTTATTTGTTGTTAGATGAAGTTTGTTCTGGCTAAGCTGTTGACTGAATGACGTGTCCTGTTCGAAGAATAATTCAATTGTCACTTAGATGTTTCAGACTATTAACTTCTCAAACTTTGACGGACAATTAAAATAATTTTCTACTTGTACCGTTTCTTAAGGAGGCGTTTATTCTAATTCATGGAGCATCTCAGTTCCTCATTATGTATCATTAATTTATAATGTCAATAAGACATATTCGTTTTATGTTAGTGTTAAGTCATTGTTCTCAACGTTTAGAGCCAATTACATTCAATATGAAAACAAACAGTTTACATTGCCTACTGTCAACTGTTTGAAAATATATTTTTTAATCATGATGTTCTTTCTATCATACATAGGCTGTCTGAAATTGTAATTATTTCTTACGAACGTGTGATTATGGGTTTCTGTGAGAGAAAGACTTATCTTTTTTGAAATCATAAGCTTAATTAAAGGCTTCGTCTGTTTAAAACGCCAACGTTATGAAAAAAAATGAGGAAAACTAACATTAAGATCGATTAGTGTAAAACATTATGATTATGGTACGCAAAAATGAGAATGAAACTGTAACTATTATAATTACAAAAAAATTGCTTTCTGATTTTTTTTTACATAAGTAAAGAAGTTAAAATTATGCCAACATAATTGATTCAATTGGGTTTTTTGGAAAATAATTCCTAAATCAAAACATTAGAATAGTCATAAAACGTTAATGAATTCAGTTACATGAAACGTGTAGGTCAGATAAAACTAAGAGTGTAACAACTAATAAATAATTGTGAACAAACATTAAATGGACGATACGTTTTTGTTTATGTTTTTGGAACCATGTATCTTCAGATTGTGATTTAGCAGTTAAATTTATTGTAAGGTTTCTTTCTCCTGGCGGAAACTAATTGATACAATCATTTAATTATCGACCGAACAATCTCATTTGCCTCCTTGCGAAAAAAAAAAGAGCCATTTGTTAATTGTGATTTAGAATTCAGTAAAATGTTTCCTGTGATTCTGAAAATTAAGAAATGTTCTTACAGGATCGATTTTAACCTAATCTGAAAGCATTTACTTGTAACTTGTCAGTTTAATCTTCCGCTCGTTAAAGTAAGGCCCTGTTTTCTTGAAAGGTGATAAGCTTTTGTTTTTTGTATTTTATTCCTTTTTTTTTGTTTGTTGATTCTTGGTCTTCACGATTCCCTTAAAAAATACAATTAAATATTTTTTTTTTATTAACTACGTTAATTAGCCAATGAACTCGATTTAGCATTGATTTATATAATTTTCGATTAGTGAAAACTCTTATCCTGTACTTACTTTACCTGGGAAGAAGAGAATCTTGAACGTTTCCAGGGAGGTGTTTCTTGTACCCAAATGGTTTTTTTTTTACATATTGTTTAAAATTATTCGGTATAGAATTCTGATTGTTATAATGGCGGAGATAATTTTTATTAGTAGTTTATGTTTCAGGCATTATCAACTTATGGCAACTTTGGTTTCGTGTTTGTTTGTCGCTGTGTAGTGAAATTCGTGATCGGACCTAATGTAACGAACCGTTTATCATATTTTAATGTAATTTCCAGAGATTGTGAGGTTGGTACCTTGACGGAACTCAAACAATGGTTTATAATAGGATAAGTCTAAAAATGATCAATCGGTATGAGTTCAAAGTACACAGTTATGAAAGTTTAATTGCTATTTGTGGTTTGTCATACCTTTGATTTATTTATTTTTTACTGATAACTTCCGGATAGTACTTGATGGACATTTCCCGAAGAATATACTGTTTAAAAAAAATAAGCGTTTAAATTAAATCTAAATTAGGTTAAAATGGATGCGCAATGTTAACCTGGAGGGAGTGTTTATGAAAATAGTAAGTGCAAAAAACCTTTTTTTTTCTTTAATTTCGTGTCGGTTGAATGTTGCCTGATGTTCCAAGTGCCCACTTGAAACATATCAGTTACTTAGCATCTGTTTGACATAGCAACTAAAAAAATAAAGAAAGGTTTTACTCGTCAGTGTGTGGAGACAGGTATGAAGATGTTTTATTTTTGCGGTAACAATTGAACCACCTGTATGCAATTCTCATAAGAAATGATGCGTTTTATTTTCTGTGATTAAAAAGTTGGTTGACTAAAGTGCAAAATGGCTTTGGCTAACCTTAAAATCTCAATTGTATGTTTCTAAAATTAATAAAACTTTAAATTTGCTACAAGCTATGGAAATATTTTCTGATGAACCTATAAAATGGTTTAATTATATAAATAGAGCTCTGTGTGTGCTGTGGGAAGACATTTTAACATTTAATAGGAAAGAACAGTATTTAATTTCTGTACAAGAAATATTGCTCAACATATTCTGATGAATTATTCATAATTTAGATTACCTTATTGACATTACTTATACAAAGGGTATTAACCTTTTTGTTAGAATGTTGATATGTTGTTTAGGTACCTGTGGATGGTGTAGAAAATGTTTGGACGACGACAGAATGACCTCCTTGTCAGCGACTGTTGGGGTCGCCAAAACTGGGTCGGACATTTGGCAGTGGAGTATAAATGTGAATCTTTGTCCATTCAGTTTCCGCTCACCCGAAAAAGCGAGGACACAATCTCGTTTAGGCAACCTTTTACGTCGTTTCGATCCTTTACAATGATATATATAATCTTTTGGTAAGATATTTCCTGTCGTTTCCAAAGTCGTATTATAATTTATATTTTTCTGCGGCAATATTTATATTAGCTTCGTGATATATGATTCAAAATTAAAATATTTTGTTATCAGTCTATAATTTTGGTGAAAAATAAAAGATTAGGAGAATAAAATCTTGCACCATAAAGCATTCCATGAATCATGCTTATAATTTAAAGACAAATTAACTTCTTTATTGATAACTTTTCAGTAAACTCGATTGTCACTACAGATAGTTTTTTTTTTTATATTACAGAGGTTCTGAATGTATAGTACAATTGTTAAAAATAAATATTAAT
>NW_027116508.1:541595-580421 GCF_000696795.3 Halyomorpha halys | reverse complement strand
GTTTATATAGTTTATAAATAAATAAACTTTGCCATAAATAAATTACTTTAACCTATTTTTGGAGAAGATGGTCGGGGTGCGGTCAGTAAAAATAACATAAATAAAAAAAAAATATTTATTTAGTTTATTTATGCTCTTTTTACTGCCCCCCCCCTCCGAGCATCTTCTCCAATATTTATCTACGGTCAACTATCTACTCCTTATTATTAACTTATTTTTGTATTTTTACTAACAGCACTCACGACTATCTTCTCATATCATAAATAAATAGCATTCAAGTATATACATAAATATTATTCATTTTTTGTTTAGGATACTAAATAATCTGCCTGGTGATTGTCAATCTGTATTTTGACTGGTTAATAAATAAAAGGCTTACCTAACCTGAAGGTTCGATGCCGTTATCACTAGTAGCCATCTACATACCTGCACTGACAACCGGAAGAATAAATTAGGTGTAAAATCCCTACGCTTCGTTGATATTTCCCAATAATCCTAAGATATTACCTTGTGGGTATATTTTGTGAACTTAACACTTATTAAAAAAAATTATAATAAAATAAATTATGCAGGTGGCATTACTTATATTATAATTTTATTCACATAATATTGTAATATTAGTTTCATTTCGTATTATAACATATTAATTATAGTTAAATGAAACGAATAAGAATATTTTGTGTATTTTTTCTTTTTTGGGTCAGCATAATTTTGTTCTATTCAAAGCCAATGGTTAGGTTCATTATTTGAACTCGCTTATGGGTTGTCCCATAATCGGCTAGTATTTCTATTATTGTAATGCAGGATAGATCATCAAAAAATAATTTCTGTAATGATTTACTTGTTTTTGTAAGATACAAAACTTACAGGATTAGTTATCTTACCTTGAGGATTGTAGTTATCGTTTCGCTAACTTTAACCAAAATGTTACTATTGGCTAATCTTCTTAGATAGGAGTAGTGAAAAATTATTATGTTTTTCTGTTTCCATTTCTTGGTTTCATAAAATTCCTATGCAAATGAAATAATTACTGATAAATCCTCTCATCTCTTCTTAACTGAAAGATACTTTATCTCAGATTTCCAATTAATAAATAATGAACTATCATATATATATATATGTGTGGAGGTAATTAGTTTTGATTTTTAAGATTTATTTTAAAATGATACAAAAATGAAAATTTGTGGTTTAATGGTACGTGAACGATTTATTGCAATTGCTTAATAATGTCCTCGGGATTTGAAAGACGTATATAGTTATATTTAAGTATTAGTTATATTTTCTTATAAATTCCTTTCCTAGGTTACTTCAAAATACCCAGTTAGCTCGAGAAGATTGTTACACATTTTATAATAATAATAATAAAGGCTTAACCAACCCGAAGGTTTAGTGATGCCCCTCCAAACCCAATTCCAGTAAACCTGTTTTAACACAATCCTCCCATCTACGTTTCGGTCTACCCCTCGGAGGTTTACCCGTTAGTTCAGTGTTTATTACCATTTTAGGGTTCCGCTCGTTACTCAGCCCTACAACCATACATACCCATCTTATACGCCGCAATGCTATAACTTGAATAGTATTTACCGGGTGTTGGTCCCTTAATTCGCGTTGTGAAATCTTCTAAATTCTCGCGTTAATTCATCCTCTTTCGGTCGGAATATTTTGCGTAATACTTTATTTTCAAAAGCCCTAAGACGTTGTTCATCCCTTAGTGTATGAGACCATCCATAAAGAACAGTGGGAAGGTTAATGGTTTTGTAAATTCTAATTTTTAAGAGAATGATAGTTTGTTACAGATTTAAACAAAATTTATTATTTTGTTAAATAAATAAAATATAATTTTAATGTTATGATTGATCTCTTAAGATCTTACTTTTTTTTCTCTTTTTTTTTTGTGACCTTTGTACTTGGAAAAGTGGTTGCCAAAAATTGTGTTCCTCCGTTATACCCGTTTTATTTAAACTCCTCATTCTTCCCAATGAATAAATCACTTTTGATTATACAAGGCTGTAGTATTAAGACGATGTAAATGGGTCTGTTCAAATTGTAAAATGACATTATGCAATTTGTATGTTTCGTTCATAATCGAGTGGAACACAAAGGATTTCAAGAAGAATCTTTGGGTCAACTTTTGGTACTCGTCCTTAGGATAATAATTGATAAAATAAGTTACAAAATTTTAAGAAATTCAACTAATAAATAATTTAGGTTTGTAATTTTAGAGTTTTCTTAAAATAAGATTAGATTAGTTTTTAATTTTATGGATGTTGTAGTTTGAAAGAATTTTGCTCTTAATAACTTATATCGTCGATGCTATCTGGAATTCTTGCCTTAAAAATAATGTAAATATTTGCTGATTGATGGTGGTTTTAAATGCCGGTTAGATTAAACCTTAATTTGTATTCCTATGTAAAAACATATGTTAAGAGGTTTGAAACACGAATTCCGCGATTTCCGGTATGAACGTCTCTTTTTTGTCGATTACAAAAAAATAAATTTATGGAGCTACCACCCATGCCTTGAAGAATGCCTACCGAAAGCCAGGCCATCCATTAGGCTGGCATTTTTCGAAAATCATCAAAAAAGAGAAAAAAAAAGTTAGGAGTCCACAATAAACATTCCGGTGGCCGAAACAAAGGGTCCATCCGTCCTGGAAAAGTCAAATAAGACTTCTTCTATTTTTATTTTATTTTCCTTCCCATGCCCGTAGATAAATGGCCCTAAGTAGCCAAGCACATATAATGGGTCACTTTGTGAAGTGCTACAGGGAAATGGTTATTGTCCGTACTAAGTAAGCCCAGCGCTTTAACGTACATATCCTCCTAAGTGCGTCGACCCCGGTCCTTTCATCCTTCACCGGCTCAGGGGTTTGTTTTTTTCGTATGTCTTTTTGCTTTTTTGTTATTCTTTTGCTTCTGGCCTTTCATCGGCCCTTTTTGTGGGTCTCTTCGTCAGTTCTCTGTTAATCCTTATTTTCTGGACTTCAATGAGCGCTCCCTTGGCTAAACGTGTCTGATTGTTTGCGCGTCCTTTCATTGTAAATGGGTCATCTGACAGGTTGTTAGTAATATATTAGTGTCAGCTCATTCACTATATTTTTTTTCGATGCTTCAGTTATTTTTTGTTTTATTTCCCGTCTACCTGAATTCATTGTAATCAGTAATTATTTTTTTCAAGATCTTACTTAATTTTTTTCTCGGGTTTAGGCCTTCTGTACTTCAATTTAAGGTTCTTACATTACTTCATTTTTTTTAATCTCCTCATTCAATAACAAAAAAAACAATAAACAAATAAAAACTGTAAATATAATCGACAAAATACTTTTTTTTTTTAATTCAAAAAGTGAAGGGATTAATCGAAGTTGATGCCTCCACTTCAGTATTTTGAAAAAAAAATTCCTTAATATTTCTTTTGGTGTGATCAAACGGGAGCTACAACTACCCTCTTTATTTCGATCTTGTTTTTTTTTCTTAGCAGGTATGTTTAACTCCACTTTTAATTTGTTATAACAGAAACAAAAACTACCTAAGAATAGATATAATTTCACTTTTTTGAAGTCTGAAAAAGGGCATGCTACACTTTGGTCATGTGGTATTCAACAGTTGTCACTCATTTCTGGTTATTCCAAAAAGTTTGAGGATAATCTTGCTGTGTAATTTCCTTGCGCTTTAACAAAAACAACATTTTCTATTAAAAATAATATTCATTGCGATTTCACTTTCTAGGTCTTTTAACTGTATTTTTTTTGTATTCTTCTTAATTTTAGTTTCATGTTTATTGCATTTAAGTTATTTGAGGAGTATTGACTTCGATCCATGTGGTCTGAGGATAAATTTTGCCCAAGTATTCCCATGTTTTTAAAAATAATTGTTGGTACCCTGGATTTCTTAATTAAAATCGGATTTTTTTATTCTAATTATAGAAAGAATTCTCAGTCTAAACATTTCTTCTTAACTACCCCTCCTTCTTTGGATGATAATAACATACTGCTTAAAATGTTCAACTTTAAATAAACAAAGTTAATCAGTTATCAAGTTATCAAGTTATTAGTGGCTAACAATATTAACAATTACAAATGGAATACAAATTGGAACATACGACTACACGGTAGTTGTATCATGTATATTATATGTATGTCTGTACCTACTGTTCCGGTCGCCAATTTTGCTTATTATCGTTCAAATCACAAAGAAATATACTCTACCTCCTACATATAACTACGTGTTTAAATGGATTTACTCAACATGAGATCGTGTACCCTACAACTATTATATATATATATTTATATCCATTGTGACATTAAAAGGAGCTAGTTATCTTGTATTTGTTGCTACTTTTTAACATGTATTTAATCATCTTCAAAACAGGGACATACTGTACTCTCCTTCTAAGCGAACGTGAAGCCAAAAAGTGGGGGTTAGCCAAGCCCCTGGACCTCAGGTTTAAGTTGGGATTAATAGAAATATCCGCAATTTCAATCTAAACTGAAACTAAGGAAGCCAGAGATTAGCTCCTACTCCTCTGCCATGCCTCCGGAATTCATTGCAATATCCACCGTTTTGGCTTTATTTTCACTGGCAGCATATCACCTCTATTATACTCCTTCTTCCAAGCCTTTTAACGACGGACAATAATAATAATAAAAAAAAAAAAGGTTGACCGAAACGTTAACTGAAGATTTTGTCGGAATTTTTCTGATTACCTATTAGTACGACTTTCTGGTAATAGGTGTAATGTATTCCACAATTTTTGGTGGTATCAGTTTCGAATCCTTCGAACAAAAATTTGTGATAAAATAATATTATAAAGCATTTCTTTATTTTCAAATGAATTTATTGACTATTGAAATAAAAATCATTGATGTTTCAGGAAATTAGACTGTACTGTTAAAAAAGTATAGTGATGATAAATAGTAATGCTAAATCAATATTCTAAGGTGACATGTTAAGGAAGTCCTTAAGTAGCACGTACCCACTTTTATTTCTATCAGTTCAATTAAAAACAAATACGCGGTTGAATGTTCCTGTTAAAGAATATTTTTTAGTTCCCATAAAAACTAACTGGGTCAGTTATTAATAATACTAGACCAATAAATCATTTTAATTAGACGATACATAAAAAGTAATATCGTGTTCCTTATATTTGAGCCGATATATAACTGTTAGTCTAGTTAGAGCGATGACTATAAATAGGAGAATACCGAGGCCGACAAGGATATTTTATGTTAATGCAGGATTGCTGACATGGAAATAACAGATATGGACGAGGAAGTTTATTTCTTGGTCAAAAGCCAATGGTCCGCCGCTCTCATGTCTCCTAAAATATAGTCACGAGCCGAGTATTTCTTTTTCCGGTTTACAAAAAAAAAAAATCACCATTTCCCTCGTAATACTTTACCAGCAGCAAAGGGCATAATAAAATTATTTTTATATAGTTAATAAACTACAAATTTTTAATTAATTAATTGATTAATTGGAATTAATCTTTTCTTATTCGCAGATTCACTCCGAATTAAACAAAAAATTAAAATAATATAAAACAAAAAAAAACTGTACTGATTACATAATGACCAATAACAGATATTTAAAAATACCATATATAAACAAATGTATTTTTTCATATTTATTTTCATATGGTGTCAGACTACCAATTTTAAATTAATTAATTGACTAATTCGAATTATTAAGTTTTAAACAAATAAAATTAATTTAGAATAAACTATTTTACACATATTGTCATAAACCATCCTACAATTTTTATTACCAAAACTCCGAATGCATTCAATAGTTAAGAGGTTAAATTTTTTTAATGTATACTTCTTTTTTTTAAACTACTTTTGCCTCATATGCAATTCTAAGAGTCAAACGCAGTTATTATGGATTACATACACATAGTTACATGGATTATTTACACTGAATTGTAAATCTGATTATTTTCTTTTAGTTGTTCATATTGCTACTATATCACCAGCGACAGAAGACTGTTCTTCGAGCATAAATAGATCATTCGAAGTTTTTAAAACTTCATGGCATTTCCGTTTATTGTTATTTTTGTTTTGTTAGAACTTTTATTTTTGCAATATTATTTTGGTATTTTTTTCTTTGTCATTGAGTGGAATATTTCCATGATTTCTTGTAATTCATATAAGCCTCATTGATCAACACACCCTCTTTGGTTGTGTCTTAATTTTCCTTCAATGATAGCTGCTTCTATCCATTACCCTTATGATTATTTATCTTTGGTAAGTCGCATAGGTTTCTTTCTTTACGGAGGAGTAACATTTGGACTAGTATTTTCTACCATATAGGGGACTTGATAATCAATTATTGTTTACTCAATGACTTATGTGGTCGGTTGGCTAATGTTGTCATTTCTATTTGCTTGAATTTTTTTATGTTGATTTATTTTTCTATGAAGATTTTCTTAACCAAACTCCGGTTTCAGTATGCCCCTCTAGCTCTTCGTTAGTCCCCAGCTAGCAGACATATTCTCCACCACTCCATCCTTAAATGTGACAGGCCATACTCTCCTTCTACCTTCCTCCTCCCTGAAATCCCGTAGCATTCGATTTGAAAAAAAATTGATAACAAACTTTTTCCAGTTTAGAAAAATGCTCAAAAAATATATATATTATATTAATTGAATTTTTAATACATATATCCTGGATAAAATTGAGGTCAGGTGGTTGCAAACTGTAATCAGAAGCACTACTAACACATCAGTTATCAAATAGTTTTTGGAACGACCCTCAGTATCAGGTGCCAGTATTGTTCTTAGTATTCGCTAGGATAACATTGTAGTTATATATTTATATTGAAAATGTATCATACATAATAGAGGGGAGACTCATACCTATTGGGACCTAGTGTAATTTATTCAAAGTGTCACCAATATTGGTAGCATTTTTTTTTTTTTTTTATAAAAAATAAAATAACTATTATTCTTTGATTTTATCATTTAAACTTTTTATTAGATTTACTGTTAATCACCGGTGATTACCTGCAGTTGTTAAATATTGTAAATTCTAATTAAGTACAATACAGGCTTGTTTTATGTACTACTTTGCTTTACAAACGCATTAACAAGGCGCTAGCTGGTTTATTGTGACAAGTCAAATAACAGCGATGAAAAAAAAAACACATACAATAGACTAAGAGGAGACATACAGTAGGAAGGCCGGGGATACGGGAGCCTTGTTGGATAAGATCAGTAAGGACGAGATGTCTATCGGACGAAACGAGGCAGAAAGTATCTCTGTAATTAAATCTATCGTGGGCCGCCGGTATCTAGCACACCTTTCCTAAACTCCTTCGCATTTTTAAAAATAGGATATTATGTAATTTTATTTATTAATATTTATAAGTTAAAACACAACCTTTCTAAATAATCTCACTGACATTTGATGGGCTGTTTTTTTTTTGTTTTTTTCCCTCAAATCTTATGATACTTACTCATTTTATTTTTTTCTTGTATCCCATGAAGAATCTTACATTTTAGATTTTTGACATTTTACAAGGTTATTGACTACATTAAAAAAAGTGTTTAGTGTCCGTTAGAGTCCATCTCACCTGTTATGTCTGTAAACTCTATCTCACTAGTTAAAGATTCATTTATTTATTTTTTGTTTACTATTTCCTAAAAATAATCGACATATCAATCTTTATTCAGTGTGAAATAAATAACATAAAATTTAATTCCCCTAATTCTCAATTGATGATTAATTATCGGAATAATGAACAGTGAAATTAACAAATGATTTTCAAAAAATACGTGCTTTTACTTACCTAATTACTGGAAAAAAGAGTTTGGTAATAGTTAAAAAAAAAAGTATTTGATATTTAAAATAATATATACGTTGGAATACTCTCCCCACTCTTGGGTTTATCTTAAAATTTAAAACCATGCCGTTCTTTCATTGGTGCCTACTCTCCCTCTCCTCCGACTTTAAGTACCTATTTTATTCTTAATAATCACTACCATACTCCATTCAATTTTAATGCTAGTTTTTGGTTTGGTAGGGATAAATATTGGAAGGGACAAAATAATTAACAGTTTATTTTTGTATAATTAAAATCGTATTTTTTCCTTTTTGTCTATGTTAAAACGTTCGTGTCTAGGGGTGTTTTGTTGTCTTAACAACCATGGAAGTGCCGTGGCTCCAGTTCGAATCCGTTGGAGGGGTCGACTTTTATTTCTTGGAGGTCCCACGGAATCAAAACTTGCTTCCACCTCCCCTATAATGGTCAGAATAGGATGGTGCAACGTAGATAACCCTCCTCCCACAATTATTGTATATTATTCCTCGCGCAAATTATTTGTAAATCGTAAATATTTTAAGTATGAATTTAAAGAAACTATTACCATGTATAGATTTCTTTTTAATAATTAAGAAAACATGTTTTCTTGCAACTTGTTATTCATACATATTCCTAAGTCCATTTTGAATAATACAAAGAATTTAAAATTTTGTTAAATAAAAAATTGTAGTGTACTGAATACATAATGAGCGATAGCAAATAATTTGTTAGGTTTACTCTCTGCTTGATAATTTCTCACATAGGGAGGTTATCTATAAGTTACCAAAGACAAATTAATCAATTTTAAGTATGAGGTTCAAGTTTTCATTAGCTGTGGCCGCGACAAAATAAAAGTCTACCTCCCCAAGAGTCACGAGATTGCTAAGACTATGTCTAACCTTTTCCGGCTAGAATTAATAATTAAATGAGGGCAAATAATTAAAATTTTGATATATTTCTAAAATGTACCACAAAATTCTGACATAATTCAGTGATATTTATGAAATTTTCAATTCAATTACAATGAATTATCCATCCCTGGATATGACAGACGAACAGGGAAGCATTTATGTTAGGAAGGCGATTATTTTTTTTTAGCTAAGAAATGTGCCTTGCATCAGAATTGCATGAGTAAAAATTATGTGAAGCATAATTTTCTGAATAATAACGATTGTTTTTCTATAATAATAAAACATGAATATTATTAACATAAATTATATATTATGATCGAAGTTTATTTATTTACATACCTACTTCAATAGATTTTTCCATTTCAATCATAATTACATATAGTAGGCCTTGATATTTATCTCGGTTAATTTATGATTTTGTAAAGATTGTCTGTTATTATATAGTTGTTGACTGTAATTATTTTAATTTTTTTTGTAAACAACTAATGCAATAAATTTTTACTGGATGTAGATGTGCTTTAAAAAATGTTTTCATTAAAGCTGCTAATAAATCAACTTGTCATATAATTGGCAAATTAATATTTTAATGGTAATCTTGACTTACTGAAGGTTGAATATATAATGACAGCATATTGTTGGTTCAACAATTTAATAACTAATTTTAAGTTTTGTTAAATTTTACTTCGTACTATTACTTATACAAGTATAAGTAAGAAAATAGCCGAAGTAGGTTAAGTTTATTATATGGTGTAAAATATTTTGATATTAAGATTTATACTTCTTATCGCCTAGATAGTCCCTTAAGTCCATTCTTAAAAAAACAATTCTTTTGGTAGAAGAACCATACCTGTTTAAAATTGCTACATTGTTCTAGATTTAGATATTTTTGTTACAATAAAAATTATGAGTGATGCTAACAATATATACCGATACTTTCAACAATTTTAAAATTCTTTATGTCTTAAATCTGCTGAATGAAACCCTTTGCTATCCACCCATATACTTCTCTATCTATAATTCGGTGGTCTATTTGTCAGTTCAGTTCTTAGTACGAGTTAAGCGATGCATCCAGTCAACAATTATATATTTCTTTCATAAAAAGCTACTAATATAAATTGATAGTTACAAATAAATAATTTTTAATTATCTTTCATTTAAAAAATCCTATATACCTAATAAACCTAAAATCTTCGATAACTTGAATTAATTAGTCATCTTCCAAGGTTCTTTTTCTATTTTTCATAGCATTAAAAATATCATAAAGTTTAAAATAAAAAATTGTATATATTACTCGTTTTCTATACAAAAGTTTATATTTCATAAATATAAAATGTACTATGATTATTATATTGCTTTGGGGTACACCATTATACAATACATTTTTCTTGCTAATTACATAATAATTACGATTTACATTTTGGTAAGAACAAATTAAAAGAAGAAATAAATAAAAACAAAGCAGGTGTTGGAATAAAATAAAATACAAATCATTGATCATGGCATGCATATTGGTGTATACATATGATATAAATTTACATTTAACTCGCCAACTTGGGCATTGTTTTCCATTTGGTTTATTCTAAAATAGGCTCATCGTATCTTGAGTATACTTGAGTGACTACTTCGATGAAGAAGTGGATATTTTAAATATAGAAATGAATAAAATGCTGTTAATGAATATGTCTTACAAGCATATTACATTTTTTTTGCATTCATAAACTATTAGTAAAATTTTGTTATTGCCATTTATGTGGAATAAGAATTATTTAGAACTTCCTTATTATGTTTCTAACGTGATATTTTTTATACCAATTTAAAAAAAAGTTGTTTTGTCATTGTATTGATTTTTTTTTGTTTTAATGAAATTAGATATAAATTTTATCTTTTAAATAACGTTACTTCCGGCTACTACAGCGATGAGTATAATTTCTACAAAATAAATAATCTGTTACAAGATGCCAATTAGGTGTCTGGCTAAGGAAAGTTTCAAGGAACTGGAGATTCTGATGACGCGTCAGTGTTTGCTGATCACCTTAGAACTGAGCTGGCACTAGCTACAGTGATAAACTCAGTAATAAACTGTTAATGTAAATAACCTTTTAATATATAACGGTTTATAGCGTGGCTAAACGGTTTTCCGTATAAAATCAACAGCTATGAGCTAGCTTAGCTGTTCTGCCTAAGAATCATTATCGGCTTATTCATACTATGATGGTTAATTCCTGAAAGACTAGTTTACAAAAAAAATAATAAAGTTCATTAGCAGTATCGCCAGATATTCCTGCATACTTATGACAGTATTATTTAATTTTAAATTTATCAATACCCCTGCAACATATGAAGAGGTTTTGGGGCAGTACTTTGTAGGGAATTACTGTTACTCGACCAACGGTTGTGCAAGGTGATTTTGTCAGAATCACACTCGGCCGTTTGATTTTTCCCCAATTAAGGGTACTCAGTTTAGTGAGGTTGCGTGAATCCCGGAGGATTCCTCGAACCCACATGGTTGACTCACGTCTACAGAAGGAGAGTAAATAATCATCTACCCCAGTCGGATTCCAACCTGGGTCCTTGGAGTCTTACTCGATGAGCTACCCCATTCACCAACAAGTTAAAATTGTTTTCTTTTAAGTCTTGGGACAATTATCGAAAATTGTGGTGGATTGTCACGCATTAATTGTCTTGTTCTGTAAATCTTAATACTATTCTCTAATTGCTCTCCATGTTTGGAGAGGATTAAACATGGAAACATTAAACAGTGAGGAACACGTGGTTTCAGTTTGATTATTTTTATTAGATCAAACTTGGTCGTTCTGCTACCAAGGTGGAATGAAATCTTCAGCAAGCAATACTTTCCTCAAGATTCCGCATCTCTTAAATGCAATAAATTTGAATTCTTAAAAGGTCGCCACAATTACACTAACCGCCGGTCATTTACATAGTTTTTTTAGAAGAAATAATTTGCCTGTCCATTTGCGAGGATGCTTCGACGTTGAAAACGCAAATACTTTAATCCCAAAAATTTGGTGGACTTCACCAATGACATCAAAAAATCCTCCTTCCAACGCAAAAGGGACATACGACTCATTATACTGGGTCATGAGTATTATTTTGCTTAATCGGCTTGTAAATAATAAGGTTTCCTAATACAATTTATTTATTCAAAGAAACAAATTTTTCATTTACCTTTGTGCTTTTCAGTACAGATTGATTTTAATAATTTAAAAAAAAATCATTCTTATACTTTTAATATTTTTTATTTTTCATTCAATGTAGCATATTTTTTTAAAAGGAGTCAATTAGTTTGTGGTGCCCAGAGGTTTATTGTTTGTCTATATTTTGCCTACGTTTTGGAGCCAGTGGGAAGGAGATTGTGCTGGCCTTTAAAATTTTCATTATTCCATTCGTACCTTGTAATACCTACTTATTGAAAAATTATCGAACTGGTCGGAAGAGTCCGATGTTTGCATTTTTTTTTTTTGTTTTAAATCTCTCCACAAGCATTGCCACCAATATTAGACCTCAGGTTTCAAACTCACTTGATCTTACGTCAACATGAAATCTTAACCACGAACCTGCACATATTAGTTACTCGTGGACATGGCGTGTTGACAAGGTTGAGGATTGTTGATCTACCGCTTCAAAGCTGAGCGCACCCTACTAAAAACCAAGGTTGGGATACTAGGCTTTTCAATCACAAGAAATTAGTAATATTTTTGTAGGATGCGAACCGTTCGACAGCCGCTTCTCGGATCGATCCCAATAATTGTTTCAACATTTTTCTTCACCAGTGACTCTCTGAAAAAAATAAACCATATTGTTTGAAGTGCTTGTAGGGACCATTTTGAAGTCCAAAAACTATTCAATCTATGGTATTTAAACCGATAAAATATCTGAATATCTGAATTGACTTGTTTAAACCCGCCCAAAAGCTATATTTCTTACTGTAATTAAACAAGAGAGCAGATGTAGTTTTATTTGTATTGTTCCCAACATACCATCAAACCATCTTAAGAATTCCGAGATGCTTAGTCTAGTGCAACTGTGTTATTTCTCCACCTAACATTATCTTTACATTGTAAGCTATTTTGAACAGGTTCATTACAAACAATTGCGAAGAATGCAAGGAATCGATTTAACAGATTTAAAGGAGATGATAATTTGTTCTAAGCAAAACAGTTTTGGTAAATTGGGAGTTATAGAGCTAATCAAATGTTTAAATAGTTTCATTGGATGTTTGGTATATTTTCTTTTCTATTTTTTCTGAAGGAATGTACTTTTTTTTATAGTCGCTGAAAGTATTAGTATGTATCTTTTCTATTTATTTCAAGTAACTATATCAGAACTGTCTGTTTCTGTCTATTTATTTTTTTAAAAATAATATCCATATCCTGTGGAACGTTAATATTATTATATATTTTTTTAAACCACTTGAACTAGCTATAGCGATAATGTATTGGTGTCATTGAATAATAATATTAAACGAATCAAACGTGTAAACAGGCCTCGATATAGCGAAATGAATATGTGAAGAAAATTTAATACAACTTATTTTAAATCCTCTCGGAATATAGTAATTTACTGCTTTACAACGAATTTAGGAGAAATAACCAGAAATAGCTTGTCCACCTCAGTAAAACGGAATCAATATATTCCGCCAACAATCTTTGTGAGCTTTTCTCCATTTTTTCTTTCTGCTCTTTCCCTTGCACCCACCAGCACTGAAGAACAATTACTTGTTTAAACTCTTCTTACTTTCATATCCTAGGATTCTTGCTATCATCCACAAAACAACATACGGGTCTTCTTTCCGGATTCAATTTCAAGTAATCTAAATAAGCACATAAATAAAATTATATTTTCTACTTCGACCTCCTTACTGGAGGTTGTTAAATCTGTGTCTTCTATATTGATTCAAATTAGAAGACTGTTGAGGTATGTTGAAGATGTGGGTATTCTTTCCTAGCAATGGCATCCTCAATCTTGACTGGGGACCATAAAGCCTGATTGACTGGTCGTAAAATTTAAGAATCGTAACCTTGTGGTAACCTACTTCCGCCGATTCCATTGTTGTACAGTTTATCCACTTAGAGACTTTTAAATAAATTAATAATATTTCTTTGCAATTGAACATAATATAGATTTATTGATTAATATTATTTTAATTTAATTTATTAATAAATTGAGCAATTTCCTTTTAAAAAAAGGATACAAATTATGAACGGAAAATTAATTATTTTTATTTTTTTTTTATTAATTATATGCTAGTCTAATATTTGAATTAAGTCGGAAACTCTTAAAAACAAAATGTGTTTGATGTAAGTAAAAATAAAGTTAGCGGCCTAGTGATTTTATTCCATTTAGGATTATCATAAGATTATCCGTATTAGGATATCGTCCATAAGAAGACACGGGACTACCAAAGATTTATCAGTCCAAGGGCTGTATCGACTTACTTTCGGCTGTGTTCTGCGATAGGCAGACTCTTGCTATCTTGGTGGCATTTGCTGCGACAGCATTCAGCTTCTTGCCTCACGCCACCTAACCTCCAGATGTCTCTCAGCTTCCGATAAAAGGCGTGTCTCGCCGATCTTTTATCCGTCAATAGTTTTTGCTAAAAATACTTCAAGGGCTTGGTAGATAAACGTTGTTCCTAATTATTTGTACAGCCACGAAATTCATAGAATATAATCAAATGTACTATATATAAATTTACCATTTGTCTTGAGATTATTTGTAATAGGAATTTTTCATGAGGGTAAATAAAAACATGGTAATTTTAGTGGTATTTTCGTTAGTAATCGTAATCAACGCAGAGCACTAGTTTCTCCACTTTTCTATTTTTATTTTTCCCTAACTTTATAATCAACATTATCATAAAATATGTTAATTAATAATTAATTAGTGTTCTACTGTGAACTAGTGTTTAAAAAAAATTGTTATTAATTGGTAGGGGTATCCTCTGGATGTTCAATGTGGCATGCATACGATCTTAGTTACGTAACTTGTTTCATATGTATTTCATTCGTTAATTACTTCTGTTCCATTCTTAATCTTTTACGTAGATTGATGTTCGAGGTAATAAAGTTGAAAAAAAAACTTTGAGTTAGTTTAGGATACAAATAATAATAATAATAATAAATGGGGCGTCCGTAGCTTAGGCGGTTAGGCACATTATTACCAATTTGAGATGTGCTGGCGACGCCGGTTCGAATCCGGCCTGGGGCATTGACTTTTTTCACTGAGTGGCGGTCCCAAAAAATGAAGAACTTTGATCCCCAACCATGGTTAGGCAGTATAGAGCTCCAATGGGAGTCTTGGCCGGAAAAAAAACAGGAATGATGAAGATTTAGCGATCTCGAAGGTTCGATGCCGATGCCACCATTCGCTCTCTACACTCATCCAGCACCGCCCGTCCAAATCCATAGCTATAATGAAAAAAACCGTGCTTCCTATAATTTTTTATATAGATGTTATTGGGGTTAAAACTTTATCCGAGGAATCGTATGCGGGGGATCGAATATGAGCCACTTAAGTGGTGTAAGTTGCTCTATTCTCATCACACTTAATTTTCATTGTAAAAATATCAAGTATTGGTTTGATTGACTTCAAATTCTTTTAAATAGTGCTAGTGACTGATTTACTTTAATGGAGAATATTGTCATTCTTTACTAAACACAATATAATTTATAGAACTTCTTCTATAGTATTGAACATCTCACAACTCCAGTTTCGACTAATACCACTTTTGCAGTTAACGGCTCATACAATTTCGTGTGATGCAAAATGAAAATTTATTAATTAAGGTACTTAAAATAAATACTTAAAATACTAGAGCCTCTAGCGATTTTGATTTTCTCGAGTTATCGTAAACAATTTATTGTTTTATTTTTGGCACTTCATTCTAATAAACGAATCTGAAAGGACGGATAAGGTTTCTACTCACATCTCAGTCAATTTGTAAACTTTTTTTTTCTAAATATGTGTAAGGATTGTTGGTATCGAACTTTCAGTTTACCAACAGGTTGGTTAATTTAGTATAGTTAAACAACGTTTACAGTTTTATTTGAAGACGGGGTTTAACCGAAATTATTATATTAAGTGACATGATATTCTAGCTTAAATATGTCGCAGTTATTTATTTATTAAGTTGGGCAAAAGATTTAATATAGAATGTTATCTAATAATCTTTAGTCAGAGACGATACCTGCTTATTAAATGTATGTTCAGTTTATGGTTTTAATACTTTGAAAATATTGTTTTCCATTATGGGGAGGGTATTCGACAATGGGAACTCATTGATTTTTTTTCCTTCAGAATGTATCACATTGTATAATTCATCAGCAGTAAATGTCTGAATTATAATAGACTAGCGGCTGTAGAGATGTGCTTGTTTGGCTAATTTATAGCTAGTTTTATAGGTTAGCCTATTTTATAGGTTGCCTGAATTCTCTTCCTATTTTCTGTTGCCTATAAAATTTTATAGCTCGCTGGTTCATATGTTTGTAGTGGGTATAGTCCCTTTTTAATTTATAATTTGTTATATTGCTTCTTTTTTCTAATTAATTGCAATTTTGATTAATTAAGCTAATGCAAGTACGATAATTGGTCTCAGTTTCGCTATTTTACGAAATATGAACTCAAATAGTGCCGGAAAAAATATTGATTCCTATAAAAATAGTAGTACACATTTAATTTTGAATCAATAAATTAATCGTGTCAAACTTTTAAAATTAAATTTTCGTATCATTTATTATGTGTTCTATAAATCTTTTATGATTCGACATGATTGTTATAATATAAATGGTTAGGACGTATTTATTTTTAAATTAATGATCTTGAAAATGACTGCAGTTGTTAGTTTAAATGTTTTTAAAATAATTTATAACACGTCTAACTTAAAAAAAGTAAATCATTGTTCTGTTTTTTTTTTCATCAAAACTTGGCTTCTTTATGAAAGCTAAAGTTAGCTTCTGGTTTGTCTGAGCTGTTAGATTCGAACTTGGAGAAAAACTGATGTTGGTTATCTTGTTTTCCAACACAAATGGCAATTATCAATTAAATACAAGTGTGGACGAAGGTGTTTTATAATGTAAAAAAAATGGTGATTTTTGCTGTGATATTCATACATAATTTTTTCTTCAAGTGCTAGAAAAAAATAACCATGAAATAAAAAACTCATTTATATCTACTTAAATTACTCATTTCAGGCTTTGACATGTACATTTTAATTTATAATTTTTTATTTCCTTATTGTTTAATTAAGATAGGTATAGCTTTTACTGAGATAAATTATTATTTTTAGTTTTATATTGCGTTTTATGTTTCAGGTAAATTGAAGGAATCAGTTTTGAATAAAGGTGGATGAGTAAGGTAAAAGATTTTTTATCTTTCATATTACATTGAAATTAATTAATTGCGTTATTGTTTATCCAAATTAGGAGCTTGGAGATACTAATTAAGCATATTAACTAAGTAACCTAATATTGATTAATAATTAAAACTATAAAAATATTGTTTGTCCAAGTCCGGATAACTTATTTTTTTTTAAAATCTTTTATTGGTGCACACTAGCAAGAAACTGCTGTTTTTTTGAAAATAAATTAAGAAATAATTAATCTGTTGGGGAAGATAAAGCGATATTGCAAAGTAACCAAACCTACTTAACACACTGTCTAACCATTCTAAAAATGATTTTCGTCTTAATATTTGTGATCTGCTAAAATTGTATAGTTAACGATCTTTATTATATTATGTTGTATCACTTATTTAGTTACGATTTTTTAATTTAGGTATGCATTCCATAATTTTTTTAGTATCAGTTTGTAAAGTTCTATTATAAAAGAGAAAATTACTTGATGACTCATATTTTGTTTTATTCACAATTTCAACTTACTGTGTAATTCGAACTGTTATTATATATATATTAATTATTTTTTACTTATAAATGTCGAAATCAAAATTATGTTTGTAGTATGATGTAATACCTACTATGTTACAAAGGTCTTTGATTGGCCTTTTCAAGCCTGTGAAAATAAATTTTACATGCGTGTTTCTTGTCATCAAAAGTAACTATATTCCTTTCCAGGATTCGAAAGTATTGGCGCTAACAGGAAGTTCACTTGGTGAGGAGGGTGTGTCTGTACGACCATCGGCTAATTGTTTTAACCTAAACAAAGGCTGGTTCCCTTCAAAGAGAAAATTCCACTTAACCCGCAGTTCACGTGTTCTTGTTCACTCTTTGCTCGTGGAGCGGATTTTGCGTTCAAAATTTTAAATTCAAATTCGATTTTAATTTTAATTTTGAAATCATAATTATGGGTTCGAAGCTTAATTAATTATGGAAATGAAAGTTACTACTTTAGAATCTTATTGAAAAGGAATAATGTAGTAATTCAAGATTAGAGTTGTCATTTTGTTGAATAGTTTGTTTGTAATGCGCATTCCTTATACACACATTACAACTGTCAGTTTGAATAGCCCGGACGAAATACAGTTTTTCCATTGGATATATTCTGTATAGAAATGGTGACTATATAGCTTACGTCAGTCTGCCTGTTCTATATCAGGCCCTGGGAGCCGAAATACCAGCTGTGATCTGTCGGGAAGTGTGACCGCTCGAGCAAGGACTTCCCAACAACTGATTAATGAATGGATTACAGAAATATCCAAAGGGTCAATGTCACTGATATGTGACCTTTTTTCTTCTTGTGCGGTCGCACATCCTGTTGCAATAGCTTCCCAGCCGGCTCCGTTCATTGATAAATTTTTCGCTAGTTTGAAAAATAAAAAATCCAAAAAAAAAAGAAATAGAAAAAATAAGGAAGTGAGATAGCGGCTCCAGCTCTGACGTTTTAAAACAACAACCTCTGAATATTGCTAGCAAGACGTTGGGTCACACATACCAGTTGCCGAAAATATTTAGTAGGATGTTATATAACGTAATAATTAACAGTTGATAACATCACTATTAATTATACAGTGCGTATTTATGATCTTTTAACAGCTCTCCATTGTGTTTAATTACTTATTTCTAATCCTTTTTATCAAAATCTTTTCTCCAATGAATGTTTGCAGAGCTTTGCTATATTCAATAGATTATAAAATTGTTAATTGATAGTTGCTGGAAAAAAAATGACGAAGGATTTAAGTTATAATGACATTTCTATCATGAGTATAATTTTACAATTAACAGAAACTGTCAAAGAATCAGTTCTGAACTGATTCCTTACAAATTTCTAGCATTAATGCTAATTTTATTATTTATTTCATAAAGTTTTGTCTTCAAGTAAGAATTTTTAAAAAATATTAAAAACTATGTCAGAACTTTTTTTCTCTGTTCTTTTTTTCGCTGCCCTGTTTGAATCAAAATATGGATTTTTAAGCTTTTACAGCCATATAATGTGTCGAAACTACTTCACAATAAGAAAAAAATCTGAATCACTCTTGTTAGTTTATAATTCGATTATATACTTGTTTATTTAGACCATATGAGTAAACTAAACAGGTCTAAATATAATTAATTACACTGGTTTAAAATAGTACTTAGCCATTGTAGATGAAACATTAATCAGAAGATTCTTTACAAACCTGTACTGTGCTATATTTGAAAGAGAGTTAAAGTTCATAAGAGAGGGTCTGAAGATCTTTTGCATCTTCTTTATGGATGGAATTGTGCCGATATAACCGTTAATTTTATTTGAAATCTGCATACAATGATAACTATTTCAGCCTATACATATGTTCAGGACATTTTCTTTTTAAAAAATGTCTAGAAATTGCATAATTAAAAAAAAAAATTAAATTCTAAAAGTTACATAAAATTTTATATTAATGATTTTAAACAACTTTGAAACTAAATCATTACATAATAATAAATAACAAGAATTTGGATTGATATTTTTTCCCATGTATTAGATACTCTTCTAAAATAATTGTATAGAAGAATACAGACTACAAGAATCTACCTATGCCTATTTCTTCAATGCTAATCGGGGTGGATTGATGAAGTGTGCGTTTCATGGCCAGAGTTATCATTTCCTTGAGATGTTATCTTCGCGAACAAGTAATATCAAACCTTGAATATCTTACTGTAGATGATCTAACAGTAACCTACAGATCTTACCATTTAAAAATCATATTATAATAAAAACTTTAAAGATACATCCGTTTTGGAGGCTTTATGTTTTTTGATAAAAGGTCAGTGGAAATAAGAATATTTTAGTTGTAAATAATTTTTAAAATATTATTTTCATTTATGTTATTAAAGGTACTTTTTATTGTTATTATTATTTTATTTGGTATTATTGTTTTATTTTGTATTTTCTTTTCTTAAAATCGTAAAAAAAAAAATATTCTTTTAGTTATAAACCTTAAGAAATTTAACCGTTCTGATAAATAACTGTTAAATGTTTATTAAAGATATAACTAATAGTTGCATTCATTTGTCGTAAAGTTTTTTAATGTTCATTTTTTGTTGTTAGTGCATTATGTATTCCCGAAAAATTTAAAAGATGTAAATTGTAACATAATGAGCCAATAGGTGTTGCAGAACTCCGGAAACTTGAATTTAAGTTAATAAATATATGTTTATTTTATTTCATTAAACTTTGCCTTGTAATTCAGTATTTATTATATGAGTTGAGAAAGATGTTATGTGACATTTCAGGTAAAATATAAATTATTCACCTGATAACAAAAAACCTATATATGGTATATAATTTTCTCCTATTTGTCTATTTGCTAATATATTATAATATTAATGTCATTGTTGAGTAAAAAACTTTCTATTAGTCATACATTGTAGGAGAATAATTACCTTTCTGAAGGTTATCTTCCAAAGTGATAACAACCATATAGACTATAAATTAATTTTCTCCTACCTATATTATCACAAAGATGAACATTAAAAGTTAAAATTAACAATTTTTCAAAACCCATTTTTATTTTATTTATTATATAACATTATTTTCTTCTATAATTATAAACACTTTGACTAAAATTAAATACTACATTATATAAAAAACAATATTATAATTAAAACCTTAATTTATTTAAACAACAAAGATGAACAATAAAAGCTAAAAATAACAATTTTTCAATAACCATTTCTATTCTATTTATTAAATAGTATTGTTCACTTTTATATTTATAAATACTTTGACTAAATTAAATTCTACATTATACAAAAATAAGGAAGAAATTGTATCATTCACTAAATCCAGATAATACCTTAAGATTCTTCCAGTTAAAGGATTATTAAATTTAAATTATGGTAGTTTTCATAAGTTAAAATTGGAGTTCAAAGCCAAAGTAGAATTAATAAACAATTTATTGGTATTTTCTAAGATTCATACGTTTTAAACATTACATTAAACCTTACATCTTCAATTATAGAGATTTGGAAAACTTTTTTTTTTTATTTATATTGAAAAGTAATATTTTTACTTTTAATCAATTACTGTGTTGTGCTAATTTAAATTGCATAAGCAATTTTTATCATTCTAAACTACCTATATTTTCTTTGAACCTATTGAAGGATTCCTTACCCACTTTTAAGAGCCTGGAATGGACGCCAGAGTCTATAGTTTAAATAAATATTTAATATTATATATTTTTTTTACTGCTACTGAACTTAAACCTGGGCCCAATGTCTTGGAGTGGAATGCTTCACTCAACCTAACTAGTCTTTCTCTTCATTACTCCCTCCTTTTGTAAATGTGTGTTTGTAACAGCTAATTCGTATCTATTGTTTATAAAGTGCAACAAGCAAGTATAGTATTTACATATTTATATTCTTGATTTGAACCCTTGGGAGGTTTATTAATCCTGTATTTTAAAACCGGTGTGGTGCAAGTTGTTGTGATGATTTCTTTGCTGATGGTTTTAATACTTCATTTCCTAACATAAACACTTTACTTGTCGTACTGGATATACATTGTGTAATACATTTTGAATATTCTTTTGTAGAGAAATAAATATATTTACATAATGATTTAGTTCTTTTGAGCCGTTGAAGTTAACGAGGTCTCGTAAAAGGATTTGAAAATATAATCCTTGAATTATTTATTCGGTAAATAAAAGAAGTGTGTGAATAAATTGTATTGAAATGCCTGCTCTTGAGTGAGGATGGGACTGACTGACTGATGCAGATCACCCATTTCACCCGCGGTGTACTTCTTGCCTTCTTGAATTATTAATATATACCCGGCTCGGTCACTGACCCGCTTCTTCTGTCCTAGGTTGACACAGGCATAATTGGATGAGCAGGTGCCTCTTGTCTAGTCAATGGATCCCGCTTTGGAAGGATGGTCCATAGTAATTTTTGACTCCAAATATTATCGTCTACAAATTTAATATACCTCCTAACGTAATCATATGTATTTATACAATTTATACACATTACAACATAAAAAAATCATTGTGACGATTAGAATGGACATTAAGTTGTTGCAATGGTTAATGATTTTTAAAACAATTGATAGGTGAGAGGATTTTGTTATGTGGAATCTTGTTGATATACCGTGGATTTTTTTAACCCGACACGTAAATTGATTGTTAGTGAAATAAATGTAGTATAGGATATAAATTGTAAACAAATGATTTTTGTTAGAAATAGGAAGAGAATATTACTGATTCTACTAAATGAGTTTTAAGGCATAAAACATTACTAACCCTAACAACGCTTCCAGTAATGTACATTGGCATTAGCGCTCTTACTCAGCCTCCACTGGCTCATTACCAGTGACCCGGTGAGATGGTAGCGCTGGGATCTCCAAGGGCTCTACTCCTCATATGTAGGGAATAGATTGGGCTCGGGAATCCTCATGTCGAGATTGTTAATTTTGTATATAATTTATTTTACTTTGATTGATTGTGTACATTTTATTTATTTATTTTATTTACATGGATACAGAGATTGTATTTATTTATTTTTATTATAATTTTTGTTTTTAATTTTTCGTAGGAACGTGTTCAATTACGACTATTTCTCATTGCCCAAGTTTGTGATACTTAGCAATAAATAAAGGAATTAAAAAAGTAAAGTATACGGATTAATTTTTTCAGGAAATATCAAGTAGATTTAGATTCATTTTTAGCGTATTTAAAACCGTTAAATATGAATTTTCAATATTTGTACTTGATTTGTTTCCCTTTCCTACGTCTTTCTTTCACCTAATAAGTCTTACATCATTATTCATTTATCCGAATTCAAAGTTACTGCAAACAATTAAAGTTAAATTTCTGTTCTTCTAATCCACAATTAAGAGGTGGTAGTTACCCATTTATTGAGTGAAAGTTCTTTGTTTTAAATACATTTAGTTTCGAATGTTCCTATCAATCGAAAATCAAGTATATTATAACAACTTCACTTATTCCTTGTAACATGATATCACCGGTTCTTCCGTAATCAAATTAGAACCGGGACAATAAAATGAAATATATAATGAGTTTTTCATCAAAAGTATAAAGTATACAAATTATTAGTGGGGGTTTGGAGATCTTAAATTCAATTTACTCAATAGTTATAATAACGTTAAATGTAAATTAGTTCCTAGAGAGTTGAATGTTTTGGTGAATGGCAGAGAAAAAATCTAAAAATCAATTTTGTTTTTAGTCGAATTTTTCGGTATACTTTGCTAGAAGCATTTTTCATTTTTTGTGCATTTTCAGTATCAGATGTACAATAACGCTTTGATATATATGTTTGGTGTACCCACCTATTCTTCGGTCTACCACTCCAATGTACAACATTCAACGGGCCTTTACCCGTCGGATCTACTAATAGTATTTATTAGTTTTATAGGGATCCGTTCTTTACTAAGCCTTACAACCTTACAATCTTATTCTCTGCAATGCTTGGTTTAGTTATATATATCAAAAATACTTTGACATTTATTTTAATTTTTTCGGTCAATCAAACTATTCACAGTCGGCCTTAGCAAATCGCAGTCATAGCGCTCACCGTTTCGTTTAAATTTATTATTTTTGAAATGTTTTAAGGTCTCGCTCTCGGTGGTTCATAGATAGATTATAGGTTTAATAGATTGGTCCCGAAGTGAAATTAAATGCTATTATTATAGCCTTGGTGAATGGGTTTTGGTAATAAGGAACTGTTATTGGATAGCTACTATCTGCTATTGGTTATCTAAATAACTGTTATTGGTCAGTTGGGTTAATACAGGTCCCTTGTCTTCCTGCTTATTACTAAGAGACGCCTTCATTATCTTCAATTAGATTTTATTCAGGACTCTCTGTTGGTGTTGGATGTTTATAAATCAAAAAACTCTGTAACTTGTGAGTTATCATCTTTAATTTCATAAATTAAAGTGTATTATTACTAATAAACAAAATTGAAAGTACTTTAAGGTAGAAAATTTTTATAATTTTCCATTTATGTTTTTTCATATTACTATATGAATTTCTAGCAGACTCGGCAATGCTTCACTATTGCTAGATCTGAGGATGTGTTTAGATTAATTTGACAGAATTGAAAATTTGATATCAATTGATCTAGTTGGTTAATAATATTAAACATACTTAATAATTTATATTGTTTTGGTTGCTTAAATGGAGCACACATATGCATTAAAGAACTTATAACTATATCAATTTTTTTTTTCATTTTACAACAAAACTCAAGGTTTTATCTATATCTAGTAGTGATATTGAAGAACGCTATGGGAGAATGTTTCAAAATGAAAATACTTAAAGAAATATGGATAAAACACAAAAATATATGTTGGTTGCCTATTGGATATGTTAACGTCAGTTGCCAATATTTTATTCAATTTTTACCTCTTTAGTCTTTCCTTCAATATACCATGTTTTTGATAATCCAACAAACGAATCTCTTAGTTTTCCTTCAGAGGAACATGCGACGGTTATCTGTCCAATATAGAATCAACCTGTTTTAGAATCTTTAATATTAGATTGTCAGTTGTTATATTGCAACACAAAGAAAAAAAAACACATGTGAAGGGAGTACCATTTTTTTCGTGATTCTAAAACTATTCAAAATTGTTCGTTCAATGGTTAATTTTATATATTATTGTTTTTAATCTATGCTCAATATATATTTCAAAGATGTGAACATTTTTTTTTTCAGAATAATAATAAAATTTTGCTGAATGCATAACAAAAGTTTAAATTTATAAATTATTTATGAAGGTATTAAAATATTAATTAAAAAAAAAAGAAAACAAAATCATCAACCAATTCAAGTTGAAGAACTACACTATTTTTAATTTATTTAAAAATGGTAGTTAAGGTTTTCAGAAAAGCCAAAACAAAAAAAATAAAATTGTTGGCCTACCTTACTTGAAGCCTTATTAGATTTTTTGTAAAAATAAAATCATCATATGTTTTTATTAAATTTATGAGTATTTAATGACCCTTAAAAAATACATACTTTCTGAGTTACACGCCTATAATGTTTAATTTTAACGGAGAAATCTAGAAGCTTACTAGCTCCACATGAAGACACGAAACATTTTGGAATAAACTGTATTCAAATCGGTCCAGTTTTTAAAAAGTTTATTGTGGAAGAATATTTGAACCATTTCCTTTTATTGATATATTTAAAGAGAGAAATGCTTTGTTTAAGTAGCAATGCTGTCCGTATACATACGTTTGCTAAATCATACAACATACTTAGCAATCCATTGCTGGATAAATAAACGCTAACTGATATTATTTAACAAATATACAATAAAGTGACAAACAATATAACGATAAAAATCGAAGATACTGTAAATCGATCATATCGATCACTAATTTTCAACATATGCCATGAATCTCCTGAAGCTGGGGATTGCGTTAAGACTGATTTAGTTGATTTGAGCTTGGAAAGGCGTCAGGGGGCAGATGTATGTAGTGAACGATTTGTGGATTCGGCTTCGACCCCCCCCCCTCCCCCGGATTGCAAAGCCTTTTATTAGTATAAAGTGATATTTCTAGTGAATTGATTTTAGTGGCAAAGTTGCTGTCATATTCCACGCAAGTACATATCTACTTTGGTTAGTTCATTAATTTCAGTTTCTTGCTTTTCGTTTTTGAACTAGGTTATTTACATTCGTAAACAAAGACCATTTTGCGGGACTTGGTGCAAATTTCGCAGATTCGCAAAATGTACAGTAATGTATGTATGTTTAAAAGTTATATGAAATTTTTCTCCACCGGAATTCCTCTTTGTAAAGTGATTAGAAAGGCAACTAGCCCATGATTTAGATAAACATTCTTCTCTTATTGCTGGATGTTTATATAACATCTTTTTATGTTACTCTAGGTAATATTTGAGGTTTCCGAGTGTAAGTAGTATTACTAAAATGTTATATAAGAAGAAACTGCTTGGTTTCCATTTGTGGCAGACGTCAGGGAAGACCTTTTGACGGGACGTCCTCTTTTGAATCCTTGACCAGTTCTCTTGCTGCTCACGTATTCGTTGATTTGTTAGCAAGCTCCGTGCGGCTCAGAAAAACAGAAGGGGCAAACACAAATAGAAGAGGAAGCATAATGATCCAGAAAGAAGTATTCCAGTTCAGTTGTTAAAGGTTTCGGGACCCTGTCCAAGCCGGCAGCGCTATGCCAAATCTTATAAAATTATCATAACTGGTTTCCTAATTGGGCTTAATTGTGGATTCGTGTCGCATGTCTTTTACTCGGCGGCTGTATCCCAATGCCTAGTCCATCTGTCTAAGTGAAGCTTACTAATCTTCTTCCTTTGATGATAAAAAATGGCAACAAAAACATAATATGGCCTCTTTATTCTGAATCGGTTACATTTCATGGCCTTTAATATGTATGTTCCTTTGTAACATATTGCTGAGCGACCCTTCAGATAATATACTCCATTCTCAAAGGTGTTCATGCGTTTCTTTGCTTTAGTGAAATAAAGCTTTCTAATTTTGTTTAGTGTTGATTTAATTTATTTTTTCTATTCCTATTAAATTTAATTGTGTCTCTTCTTTCAACGATTCTTCATCTCTTTAGGAATTTATTTAAATTTATTGAGGGTTTATTTATTTTTTAAATATCCATCATTTTTTGGTTCTTTTCTTTGAAAACTATAAATTTATGTTGAGTTTACTTATGATGAATAAACTTCAGCGTGGAACTATTCATGACTTATTTCTTTTTAATCCTATTTTATGTCATCGGTTCAAAGCCAATATGTTACATCTTGTGTTTTGTTCTAAGAAGTGATATCTTTGTTCAAAAATATTAAATTAATAATAAATTAGTACCGAAATTAGAAATTATAATTGACCAGGCACAATGCACTAACGACTACAATTTATATCTCAACGTTCATTTGAACCTGTAAAATACTTTAATAGTATTTAGTTTTTCTTACTGAAACAGTTTTTGTAACTACGGTCTCATCAAATTAATTTAAATCGTTTTTGACTATTTAAGCTTTTTATGAACAAAAATTGAATTCCTTTTCTTAACTTATTCAACCGTTATGATTAAAAAATATTTTGCCATAAAAAAAAACAACAAAAAAACTGCAATTAATAAAATATAAATACTCAAGTTGATGTAGTGTGTTATATATTTTTATAAGTCATAGGCTGAAACGTTACAATTTTCAAATTGTGCAGAACAGGTCAAATAATTTCTAACTTATTTCATTTTATAAAAACCATGCCCTTTGTGTCACTTGCAATAGTATTCCAATATTTTCACCATTATTATTGTGGGGTCATACATTATTGCATAATTATTAGTTTTGTATAGGTAGGCAGTGAAATAAAACAAAAAACACTATAATAAAAAATGGTAACATAAGATGTTATTTCAGCTCATTTTTCAATTGAATTTTGAAATCTATATTTTATTTTATTATTTTATTTTTTCAGTATATGGCATATATTGAAATTTAATGGAGAATAGGCTATATACAAACCACAGAAAAACTGAAGAGCTTCCTTGAATCTCTGAAGAATTAATTTTAGGTCAATAACCTCCTCGAAGGAGGCCAATTAGGGTTAATTAAGGGTTTGGCAAACATTACACCCGGTTGAATTTCTTGACCTCATATTCATTATTAATTTTCAATTTTATGCTTAAATAAATAACATTTAGAGCTTGTAATATATTTCTGAATGGGTTTGGCCGTCCTACGCACTGCATTCCAATTTTTATGTCTTCATGAGTTCACATAGTAGAATAACAAAATGAATTCTTGATCTCTGCGGGATGTTGCAATATTTTTTTCCTTGAGCTAGACATGAAATATTACGTTTATTATTTATTGGTATGTAGGAGTAATATACTAAACCTTCTATTATCCATAGGATATTAGAGTAATAATGATTGTTTTATACGTACACTCACACATATCTAGGTAATAATGTTGATAGTAATTAATTGTTTTTTGAAAAAAAAGTAGTACGTGGGAAAGTTATAACAAAATGGTGTGACGGCTTTACTGCTTCCTTCTCCAAAGATAAGGATGGCGTTTATGCATCCTTCCTACAAGAGATTGCTGCTGCAGTCACTTTTTTATATGATGAAAACACCAGATGTTCCCTACGGAAGAATCTTCTTTTTTTTTTCATGCTGATGTGCAAATATAAGCCCTTAGGGAACAAGGAGATAAGAGGATCTCATTCATTCAAAAGAACACGGGACTGAGCTAAAGTGGACTGAGCAAGTGTTGAGTGAAGAAGTGGGTTTTTGGTGTAGCTTGAAAAATAATTAATAATCCTTAGTTATTTTTTAACTCAATTACTTCTTTTTTTTTAACGAAATTGTATAATTAAAGTCGGACATTCATTATTTATAAAAAAAATAGTATAATCAACTTCTCACGGATGTATTGTTTATTTAGTAATGAACTCATAGTAACTAAAATTTGTGTTTAAGACAAATTAGCCTTAGGTAGAAACTAGCAGCAGTATCGTTATAGTTCCTAACAGTTGTTTTATCTCAAAATTTCAATATTGAATCAATATTTTTGACACATTCCCGTAAATGTTTCGGTTTGCTAGGAATACTGTAGCTAAGAATATGTAAAAGTGGAGACCCAATGTCAACACCTTTATGTTAAGTAGCCTGCTGAAATTTGACGCTAGTTTAAAAAAAAGATAAACGGGCATAACTATGAACTGTCCCAGAGAGAATTTCTGAGTCGTTTCTTTCAAAAAAGGACATACAATCACAAAGGCTGAAAGGAGATTCAAAAGAGTATAGGATCGAAAAATATGGTTTGGAGAGAAGAGATGAGAGAAACGCAGCTTTGGAAAATGTAAATTGTACTGAGGACAGTTGGTAGGAAGTCAAAAAGTAGATATTTATTAAATTGAGAAGGAAACTTTTGGTCCAACTGGTCCTCTAACTCCAATACTCTACTCTGTTCGGTGTGCTGTATGCGTTTATGTCCTCTTATCTTCTTATCGATCAAAAAGCTCGCACCAGATTCGAACAGACTACTTAACATCTCGGTGTTGACTTAGGATTACCGTTTTTACCTATGCTCGGCTGCAGTACCCATGGGGATCCGAAACGTTTGGGCACATGTGTCAAAAATATAGATTAATTATTTTAAATCGGAGATAAACCAACTATTAGTAACTCATAGAAAGTACTTCTATTTTTTCTCCTTGCCTTTTTTACCTCATTTCAGAAGTAGGACAAATTTAATCTTGATATTTTATTAGAACTCAATTGACTATGAAACGATTCCTGTTTGCAAGACATGGGACTTGAGATTTTCTAAAGTTACTAAAATGTTAGATGTGAAAGCTAGTGTCATCCTGAAAATTTAGCTCAAAGAAAATCGTCAGTAGTAGTAAAATTTCATTAGATATTTGACCGATGTTAACAAAAAAACAAAACAATTTTTACGTTATATTATAATACACCTATTAAATTCTGAGCTGATTAAAAAAAGTAGAGGGGTGAAAAATATGTTTCGGAGAGTAAACTGGAAAAGAACTGAGGATAGTCGTAAGTAGGAAGTACAAGTGTAGACCCTGTATGCCAGAAATGTAAAATTTGGGATCAGAGAATCAGTTGAACTGCGTGGAAAAGGTGGAGCGGCAGAAGTGCTGGGAAGTATGGTCTCTCTATACTGAAGCAATGCGGTAACATTGAATAGTATTGCTATATTGAGTACAGTATAACTAATTTTTATTGGCGATTTAATAATCTAGTAAAGTCTTTCGAATAACTACAATTCCAGTATTCTCAATTCCATAACATCAGTGGTAGTATAATTATGATTATGCCCGTATTTTATGGTTATGTTCTCTGATGCCCTGAAATTAAATACCCTACTTGCCACATGCATCTAGTTTTATGTTAATTGTTGAATACAACACCTTTACCGAAACCATATCGGAATATAAATCCAAAATATTATCAAGTATTCTACAACAAGGTTTGTGGTATTTCGATCTTGATTGCGATGAATAAATTACACATTTTTCAGTAGGTCATAGCAATCGATAGTAGGTCGATTTGCTATAAGGATCCAAAAATTTGTAATATAATAATAAATTGAATGTATTAGTGAAATAAATGCGGTTTCTGGTATCCGACCTCGCCTAAGAAAGGTAATTAACCAAAAACATAGCACTATTTTCTGACTTATATTACATACCGTCCTACATACATATGGCTAGATATGGCAAACGTAATTTTTGTAAGTAACTCTACATGGAAATCTAGTGATACGAGACCTTTAGTAACGTAAATTATTTTAAAAAAAATATTAATAAAGTTTAATTCCTCATTAAAGTTTTTACTTTGTCTTTTGTGATTGTCATGGTTCTTTGATAGAAATGGCCTAGCTCAAGATTTATGTTAAACTTTGTTAGCGACAAGTCATGATTTTGCTGCAACAAGGAGTATATACATCATACCCTGAGGACAGCTGGCGGCGTTTGTCTTGCGGCGCCACTGTTTACTTTCTGCCAGCCTTCCGGCAGCTTGTGAATGAGTTGTTCCAGCCACAGCACTACACGCAGGGGGTTTGTTGAACTTCGCTTTGTCACTTCCTGAACCGAGGGTACGCGGATAGGAAGAAAGGGAACCTTTCAAAACATCATGAAATGGTCCATTATGTTTCATTGCTCTTCCTCTTAAAGGTGCGGTTTAAAAAACAATGAATCCTTGCACGCAGAACTAAGGTTACTAGGCTGGATGGAAGCAGCTGTCCAAGACAAAGGCAGACGTCAAATCATTTCAATTAGCCTGCCGTGAAACCTAAAATATGCCATAAATAATAATATTATTCTCTTGGTCACTCCAGCTGATTTTGTTGGCCCTTTCATTTATAGTTCTTACCACATTAATTTTTTTTATTCGGTGCTATGCAAAGCCCTGTAAACCGGGACTAACATTAAAGAAACAGTTATTTTGTTTTACAAAATCTACTACTATATTTACAGTCTGAGAGGTGAAAGATTGCTCAAATTTGTTGTGTTTTTTTTTAAGCTTATGTATTTAGGCTTGTAGATAAATAAAAAAGATATGAATGATTTATTTACCTATTTAATTATTGTGAACTGTAGAATATCTTTTAAAAATCAAAAGATGATGAGTTCTTACGGTAAACAAGCGTCTGTAAAATGATTAGATATTTCATAAAATTGATTTGGCATGTCTCAAGATTCCATTTCATGAAATGTTTGAACAATAATAATGATGTTGGGATTACAAGATTCGCAAATGGCGTAAATTCTTCAATTTTTAACTTATAGAAATGCTATTTAGAGGGTACTTCATATCAGTTTAATGACTTTAAATTAATGTATGTATTATATATTTTATATAAATATATTAGATAAATGAAATTACAGATTATAATGAATAATTTGTTTTAATTACTTAAGATTTCCTTTGCATTCCTTTATTATATCCTAGAGTGAGGTCATCAAGTTTCAGGCCTCAACCCTCGCTCATATTTGTTCGGCCATCACTTCCTCTAATAAATTTTAAATTATTATTATGTCGAACGGTGATTCACTTTTGGATATTATTGATACTCTTCCTTATTAAATACGAATTCATTAACTGTTTTATGGGAAAGACTTATTGGGACACGTTTTCTCGCTTACCACAAGGATATTTATTTATGCACTCATTCTAAATTCAATTCTTTAGGCGTACATATCCGAGTGCACTTCGTCAATGTCATCTTCAATAGAAGTGCGGGGGATAAGGCACATTACTGAGAAGGGATTGGTTCGGCTATCATTGTTCTAGCGATATCCTAAAGGAATGGTCGAACGATACCGTGTCTATCTGTTCCTTTTATTCACTTGTCAATATTGGTTATGGAAATTGATTGTTATGACTTGACATCAACTGAACATGTTTTTTCCAGGGACCCGAACATCTTCGATGATAGAATTATGCACTCAGCTCTAATGCTTCATTCAGCTACTTGTAGACAGCTTAAATTCATCCTTCAAAGAATCTTTTAAACTTAATTATTATGTTTTTCTTGAGCTATAAAAGAATTGAGTATCAGCATGGAATAAGAAGCTTGGACATTGCCAATAATTAGTCTATGATACTTTCCATCAAGGTAATTCTTATGGCCTAAGATATGGTGCACCTGAACCTGTTTTCACCCTAGTCCATTATGTTCCTAGATTGGTATTGGGCCAGTAGTGGGGCCTGTAACATCATTAGCAATGCTCTTCCAATGCGTAGGCAATGTGTGGAGTCAAACGTTGTAAGCAAATACTTAGCAATGTTAATTTAATCTAATTCTGTCTTTGGAAATGATGAGGGTGTTTACGTATTTTACTATATGTATTTTTTATTCATAGATTTCATCTTCTCATTTTCAACTTTCTGTTTTCGTCACTAGCAAGACCTTTGAACATGTTTCTCCTTGAATCATAGTATCGTCCTATTTGTATTGAACTGTATATCCTTCATTGGTTATTTTCCATCTAATAATTTAAAAGGATTACTATTATAATTATCATTTTAAATCGGAAACCAATCAAAAGGTAAAATATCAAATAGTAAACTTCCTGGAAGATATTTCCCGATGGAGAAATTGGAAGATTGCTTCATAATTTCGACAACTGGACGGACTCGGATATTGTGACATTTGCGAAAAATTAATGGCATTGTTCTCTTCGTCAGGAAGATAGGACTGAAAGGTTAACGAACCTGCTTAAACTTCCGAATATCAAAAATTACCTATTATGGCGAATGATAATAAAATGGGGGATACTCTATGGGTTTGGATAAATAATAGAACCACTGTTTTGTTTATATATTCACAGTGCTAACTTATATTACTTGTATATCAACGTTATGTGGTATACTCATATTTTATATTTCCTGTTTGTCATTTAAAATAATTGAAATATCTTTTCTTTCTGTCCTTGTGTTGAATTTTAGTATGAAACAGATTTCTATTATGAGGTTCTTGAACTTAAGAAATCAATGCTAACATTCCCCACAAAGCAACTTTCATTTTATAGTTTATATAATTTATTTATTCCATTAATTGCAATCAATCAACCATTTTCACTGGATGGGGTCAATTTTTCTTTATTTGTAAATAATATTAAGCTTAAATTCATTATGTTCATATATAAGTGGTCTCTTTCAGACTTACATAGTAGTTTCTTACTGTATAATGTTTTATAGTTCATAGTTTAAGCAATAATGTCTACGTATATAGGGTGTTCAAGGCTCAATTAACTTTCCGTTGGTTTTTTTTTTCTCTTAAGAGTTTTGAACATTTCGAAATTAAATAGTTCTTAATTATAGGGATGAAGTTTCTTTTGGCAGTGAAGTCAACTTTATGAGCTTTTTCATTTCTTTTCCAGTTCGAGTTGGTATTTTTAAAAGGAGAGAGCTCATTTTCAATTAGTAATTATACTCGAGAATCTAATTTATAACGATTGTTAAACGACCTAAAGAGGTAAAGTACCCACAACCGCCAATAATGTTGTATGATTTTTTACCATTCTGATAGGCGATGAAACTGTAGAAAATCGAACTAACGTAAAGACCCAAATCGTTTGAGAATTTAATTTATAAGAAGAGTCCGTCGTAATAATTGAGAATCTATCTTTATATAAATACTTCATTATGGCAAGCATTTAAGTATCCTCAGCCGGCCTTGGGTACTGCAATTACGGATTCTTGTGGTAAATTGAGTTTTCAAACGATTTTGGTATTTATGTTTGTTCGATTTTTTTTAAAATCGGTTTTCTTTAGTTAAGAGTTATGTGCGTTGGAGAAGTTTCTTTTTTACTTGAAAAATAGTGAACAAAGAACATGAAATACTGAACATCCATTTTAGCTGAGATGCAATTTTTACTGTATAATTGAGTTTCCTAAATATGATTTTTTGATATAAAAGTAAATATATATACTCATCTTTTAATACTGGTTTGAATAATTGAATCAATTTAACAGCGAATTAAAAAAAGATGTATTATAGGTTATAGTAATATTTACTGGACCATTTCCTGTCCGAAATTGAACATTTCTACTCATTTTTTCATTATCAGTTTCATGGCAATTCTGACAATATAGAACATTTATATTAATTGTTTGTCAATGAATATCAAACTTATAATAGTGGAATTTCTAAAATTATTCTCGATCAGACCTATTTTATTGAGCCACCAGAATCTCTCAAGGAGTTATTTAAAACTTCTAACCACTCGAGCCGCTGCCTAATTTGATTTAGTTCATGTTTTATTTTATTTAATTTTTATATTAATCAATAAATTGTTAGTTCTATTTACGGTTATTTAGGCATGTTTATTTCTCATATTGTGTTGTGTTGGAAACGCTGTCAACATATACCATTGGGGAGTGAAATCAGGAAAGACTTTCAACAAGGCGTCACTTTCAAGAGTGAGACACCGCTCTCATTAATTAACATATGCTAATTGCCCCTAGTGCAAAACAGCTCAGCCAGGTTGTCTTATTAAGTCAGTCTTTTTCCACGCCAGCTGAGCCTGTTCAAGCCTTCCATTAGTTTTCGTAGGACAAATTTTCTGCTGAAAATAATCGTTTTAGGATTGTAATTTCACGCTTCTGTAGCCTGGGTATCTAATCTGCATATTTGACAGGGATATATAACCTATGTTCTGTTTCCAGTTTTATTTTCCTCTGTGTTTATCCTCCTAATCAACTTGAATTTTCATCAAATGAGTCCGACTTATTTCTCAATACTCCTGTTTCTCATAGACTGATATCAAAATCATTGATGTGAAACTTGATAGATGATAAATAATTAGAAGTTTTTACAAAATTTTATAGCATAAAACAATTTTTAAAAATAGTTTTTTCTTATCCAAATAGTATAGTTTGACGTGTTAGTTATAAGCTGAGAAACATGAGTAATTTTACTTATTTACTTCCAAAACCTGCCTAAATACTGTCCCCCAAACAAAGTGTTGAATAAATCTTGAAGTATCATGTATTCAGTGCCGATATTTTATTATTTTTAAAAACCAAAAATGTCCTTTAAGAAATCGCTTGTCAAAGACCTTTTTTCGTTTTGGAAATTACCAACATACAATAGCCATCAAAATTCACTCAAAACTCTACTTCAAAAAAATAAAAATGGTTTAATGCTTTTGTTATTACGTTATCGATTTATAAAATGGTATATTTGAGATGAATCTATATAATCTTCAGTATTGTAATTTTAATTATTATCTCTTAGATTATGCAATTTTTTTTTATTTCCTTTTGAAAAGTTTCTTGATTCATTTGTAAATTTATTGATAAATTTTCGTTAATTTTTTTTATCAATCTGGATTGGATGATTTTTGTAATGACTTTATTGTGCCGCCTAATGATATTGGTCTGAATTTTGTTAATTTAGTTCTTGTGAAGCAATACAATTTTTGATGTTTTCCAGTCTATGGGGATTTCTTCTTTTTCTTTAACTTCATTGAAAAAATTGCACAGAACTGCTGATGATTCTTCTGCTTCAGCTTTCAGAATTTCATTTGTAATTCCATCGTGTCCAGGGAATTTTGAGCACTTTATTGATTTAATTATGCTGTCCACTTCTAATTGCAATATTGTAGGAATGGTAATTTCACTCCTCATCGTGTCTTTTTTCTTTTAAATACTTTATCTTCTCCAGCATTGTATAATTCTTTGTAACATTCTGTTGGCAAGTCAATCATGTTTTCTCTATTGCTCACTTCCTTTTTTTGATTATATTTGTAACTCACTGGTACTCACTGATTGACATTGTAATTCAGTGTTTGCGTTCATTTAGCTCACATTTTAATTTTTTGAAGGATTTGTTCATTTCAAAAATTTTGAATATTCTATATATTTTTTAAGATAGTTTTTTATGTTTCCTGAGGTCTTTGTTTATGAGCGTATGGTGGGAATTTTGTTTTCCTTTCTTTATTATTTCTTTTCTTTTTTCTATAATTCCTAAGGTGTTTTTGAATAGTTTTGCATGATATCCATTCATTCGTACCTGCATTTCTGCTACTTTGGAGCTTAGTACAGTGTTATCTTTAATAATATTATACTATATTATTCTTATTATTATTATCTTATAATCTTCACATAATTTAGTTTAAAAAAAACATGTGATACATGTTACGTGCTCCAATGTTATTACTTGCATATTACAAGTATTGTACTAGTCGCTGAATTTATTTCAGTATATTATTTAAATTTTAAAACAAATGTATTGTAACTAACGGAAAAAACATGAATTAAGCTATAAATATGTTTCTGTGTTCTATAAAGATAGTTTCAATTTAAGCACCCAATGTGTTATTGCGTTTGTTGGCTATCTACGTTTCGAAATATCTGGTGCGATGTGCGTACACATGGGATGTACAGCCTGCATTGAGATGAAATTAGTCTTCTATATTTAATAACAATTATTTCTTTACTATTCAGGAAGGCATTATTTATCATGTATAGGGAAGTGCAAATAAAGTATGAATAAATTGTTTTTCTGTTTGAAAAAAATAAATTTATTTATGCATTACATGAAAATAATTCTCCAGTATTGAATTTTATTAATACATCTTATTTATTTTTATAGAAAAAAATTATTTTTTTTTACATAGGAGGGGTCCGTACTACTCTTACCTGGGTTTGGAATCTAAATTTGACTTTTTTTCCTTAATACGGTATTATGATCCTAAGTCATCTAAAAACTGAAA
Organism: Halyomorpha halys; assembly: GCF_000696795.3. Taxonomy (NCBI): domain Eukaryota; kingdom Metazoa; phylum Arthropoda; class Insecta; order Hemiptera; family Pentatomidae; genus Halyomorpha; species Halyomorpha halys. The sequence goes on along the minus strand of NW_027116508.1, from coordinate 543,566 downwards.
AGATCTCTTGAATATAGTAACATAAACTGTTAGTTTAAGTATTAATTTCAGACTTTTTTATTTGAGCTCAATAGGCTGTATTCTTTTAATAAGAAAGTGAGGTTCTATATTACCTCTTTTTTTTATGGAACAGCTCATATGTTTTTCCCTTTATAAAAAGAGAAAATTTCATAAATTTTTTGGATATGTTTTCTTAAGAGAATATAGTAGATAATAGGTCATGGAGCGTGACAACTGTATCAACGTAAAATTGTAAAAGTTATAATCTTGTCAGTTACCGTATTTTATGACCCAGCGCTTCGTATGTTGACCATAACACCATTTTGTGATGGTATATTTATTTGTAATGACTAAAACCTAAGTTGGTCCATTATTGATCTGCATTAGATACTCCTATCTAACATAATTTTGCAGCTTGGTTCGATGATCAACATGCCCGTTTGAAGATTTTCTTAGATTTCTTGAATTGTTTTACCATAAGGTTTATTGAAAATTAGAATTTTGAATTCACCGAAGAATCTAAAATGATGAAATGACGCAATCGAAATTTACATGACCATTTCTCAGCAGATTTGTTGGCGAGGAGGAAACGTTTTGATCGAAGACTCAGGTGAGGGCGGGTATGGGTTGTATTGTAATGGAGATAAGGCGATGAAAGACAACTCACTCGTTAGGTCACACCTCCGATTTTATCTCGGCTTTGTCTGGCGACACAAAACGTACGACACCCGCTACGCTATTTATCAGCAAACATTTTACAATATCTAATTGCTTTCCCTTCTAACGGCAGAGATGCTATCTCATCATTTTTTTTTTCTTCAGGATTTACAATGCATTGTTAAAATAATTAAATTGATCTATGAGAGATTATGGGACGTAGTTCTTCCGACAACAGAATATATATAATTATGGAAATGTAATTTTTCAAATTATTTTGAATATTCAAAATTGTTAAATACTAAAAAAAAATAAGACAAATAATATTTTTAGGGTATTAAGGAAACAAAGCCTTAAACCTTAACTTATTTATCTGAATGTCTTGGATGGTATTTTTTGCTGAATTGATAAAAAAACCACCAAAAAAAAAAAAAAAGTGGGCGCACATAACCTTTATTTATCACTCCAATTAAAGTTGAAAACATTGCTCGTTTATGATCAACGATTTATGGCAACTCTTCTCTTTACATTTCATAATTAATTAACTATAAAACATGAAAACAATTATTTTCTGGGTTTTACTTAATTATAAAAGTGATAATAAAAAACTGATAATATTAAGAGACCTTTCCAATAAGTTCGATTTAGTGAAAAAGTTACTATCGCATCTCAGGAAGGTAGGTAAATATCTTAAGACAAAATTTTAGTTTCCTTAAACCTCCCATATCTACGCAAGGCTGTTCATAAATATAAACAATTTCGCAGAGAACATTTTACGTGATTTGGTTATTTAAGCTCAGAGAAATTAAATAGTTTCAGTTGAACATATAACTCAAGTACATATAGGCGCCTGCGACTCACAGTGGACATTCTCAAACTCACCTTAGAATTCCTCAGGGTAAAAGAAGAAGGGTTAAGAACTTATAGAATATATTTTTATATTCGTACATGTTACTCAATATTTTATTTCATAGGAGGGTACGAAAAAAAATCAGTTGAAAACTCGAATTCGAATTTTTTTAGGATTATTTACTATAAATTTTCAAATCAGGTGCGTGAAAACAAAATTTAAAATCATATGATCATCTTATATAAGTATATATGTTATACAGTATTATATTTTATATTAACTGTTTTTTAAAAATATTTTTATGAGATACAATTTTTAATTGTATGTAGAATATTTTGTCCTATTTTAAAATTTTTTTTTTTGATAGATAGATTTATTTATTGATAGATATTACAATCTGCCACACAGTTGTGGGCAATAGGTAATATTGATAAATGATCTCATACATACTAAAATAAAAAAAA
>NW_027116508.1:513730-541545 GCF_000696795.3 Halyomorpha halys | reverse complement strand
CTTAAAATATATACAAACAAAAGAATAGACAAGATGAACATAATCAGACTATCTGTATGAAAAATAAATAAATAAAATAACATAAATTTTAAAATTATTATTCCATTGAGCATCTTATTTTATATCAGTTTTTCTATGTTCTATTCTTCTATGTTTAATATGTTCAACTGAAATAGAAGTATATCAGTATAAGAAAACATTAATGATTTTGAAATTTTTCTATTTTATTAAATTTGTAACATTTAAGTAGGTAGATTCATAGTTAATCTAATAAATTTGAAGTAATGTATGTCTAAGGGGTCATTTTTTTATGTATTTAGTTTATAGGGTGAAAATCGTCCATTTACTACTATGTACTTAGAACTAGAAAATAATTATATTCAATTGTTTATTCCTAATTTTTTTTCTTTGTGATTTTAATAATAATTGTGGAGAATTATTCTGATTGTCATTTACCCCGTGAGAAGGATACCCATAGATTTTTATTTTTATTTAATTTATGATACTAATAATGATTGTGGGGAGGTTATTCTATTTTTCTCTTAATCCCTGATACCTAAGATAACCAGAGTTCCTAATTTTTTTTTCTTTTTGTGACTTTAATAATTATCTTTGAGACGTTGTTCTGATTGGCACTTTGTTCCTGAGAAAGATTCCCTATTGGTCGTTTATCTCATACTCTTTTGGTACTCTTTGATTACGTGCTTTACCATTAAAAGCATTCTTGAAAAATAGGCCTAGATGTAGATGGGAGGAATTATTATTTAAAATGTGATTGATGTGAGTGTAAATGAAATAACTTTTACTTTATAATGATATTCAAAATAAACCTCCGGGTTCAGAAGGTTATTATTATCTGTATTAATTTATGAATGTTTTTATAAATGCATTTATCTTGTAATAAATATGCATGAGCATCATTCCAAACGGTTATAAATTTTATTTAGAACAGAAATTTAATTAGGAAACTATATAAATAAGAAACTACGAGAAATGACAATACAATTTTTCTGACCATGCATAGGTGACAGTAGTAGGAAATATATGTTTTGTTCGCAATTTGCAAAAGTCCAGGAAATGGTAAGGGAGAACATTTATTCCTCGATATTGTCACACTTGCATCTAGGACAACCAGTCTGAACAAGGCTATAACTCCTCATGGTTATAAATTTCATTTCATATAAATAATTTATTTCCTGCTTATTGAATTTTTTCTTCCTTCATTACCAATCGTCGTTACTGCTTAAGATATGCAGTGCTCTATCTTCATCCAAAGCGAACAAACAAAGATAATGTTTAAAGTTAATCTGAAATTCTAATTTCAGATAAATGTATCACAAATTTAATTACATTTTCAGCTTCTTTTATTTTAACCAACGGTATTCGTTTAGCCTTTCTGGCTCTCTGTACGTTATATATTTATTCTGAATTTAATTTAAAAATCTATGAGTTAAGCAAAAGGTCTCTGTACGTTTTAATGTTTTTTCTAAGCCTCAAAGGTGTATTGATAATAGGGAATAATAAAAAAAAATGGGTGGAGGGGACTTCTTTCTGCATTGGAGATGCATTCGAAGAGAGTGGACTGAGGAATTGAAAATTTGGAAAACGCGAAAACAGTCTGTTTTAGTCTAATGAATGGTGAGCGTTTTAAATATGCTTAATTGATTTATATACTTATCTCAAGAGAAAAATTCGACCATGTTGCCCAAATAAGTAGGGTTGCTAAAACACGCAGTATTATCAATCCATGATTGGATATATTAACGAGTATAAAAAGTTTTTTTGTCTAATTTTCTTTTTTCAAAGAATAATTAATTATAACTTAAATACAGTATAATTCAAACATTATTTTTAAGAAAATTTATTTTATTTTGTTTATACATTCTTTTCCTCCTACTTCGTACACAAAGTTATATTGTATTTTCCTTCTTTTTTTTAACCCAATCTTCGCTATTATTTATATTCCAGTATCTCATACATCCCTTTGCCAGTGATCCACAACACACGTTAAATCTGTTATAAAAATGTAATCTAGATTGAACGAAATTATCAATAAATAGAAATAAATCTTATATTGCACGATGTTAAATTTACTTCAGCTATTCAACAAGTAAGATGGAACAAATTTTTCATTATGTGGTAAAAAAAAAACAGGTATCTTAAAAATACATGAATTATAAAGAACTCGACGTAATCACAAACCAGACCTCAAAATAATAATTTCATTTTTACTTTTAAACACAAATATCTTTTCATCCTTATCTCTCAACCTTTTTTTTTATTTTCCTCCGACGTTTCGGTCCTAAGGTTATTATCAAGGTGATACCTAAAATATTACTGTTACTTAAGATTCCCTCAACCTATGGATCTGTACCGCTACAACCAATGAAGATTCACGGGTGCAGTACTTAGTGAGAAAGGTACTGTTACTGGACTAGCTTAGATCCCTTTTTCTTTTAATTAATTGTTATCATTCTCATATGATATGTTTAGATCTACTAGAAGAAAAAAATATCATACATGTCAAATATCATTTGACACAAATCATCTGCACACAATTTTACTTGTGGCAGTTTAATCAATGAAATTTACTGTCCGAATTTATGCTGTTACAAGCATTAAAATATTCATATGTATTAAAAGTAAAAAATTAAATCTGTACCACTAGACCCCTTAAAGGGTCTGTGGTGCATTATTTTGTAAGGAAGTACTGTTCCTAGACCAGCAATTGTGCAAGGAGGTGATTTAGTCAGAATCACGCTCGATCACCAGATTTTTACCAACTTATGAGTACTTTATGAGGCTGGGTGATCCTCCGATGGCTCCCGAACCCACTGGCATATGATAATAGCAATATATATATATAGCATATTATAATAATAGAAATATAATATTATAATAGCATTGCGGCCAACAACATTGTGTTCTATGATTGAATGGCTTCGTAACGGACGGATTCATAAAAAGTTAATAGATACTATTAACGTTCCTACGTTTACCCGTAGAAAACGTATGAACTGAAACGTTCGTGAGGGAATTACGTCAAGACCATTGGTGGTAACTGAATGGAACCTTCGGGTGCCTTGGAGCTTTATTGTTAGTATAAAACTTACCAATGGCGTTACCGTCCAGCTTATTGTTAATGTAATTTACAGCTTATGTTGAAGTTTCCATAGTATTTCTATCATGTGCTGTATGTTAGAATCATGAAGCTAATAACACCTTTTTGGAATGTTTAGAGTTAATCTGTTTAAATTGTATTTATTATTGCAACATGCATTACTATATGAATGTACAAGATTTTACGTTAGCTAATAGGGCTGTTGGACCGTTGCCCTCTATGACCCTGCCGGCTTCTCCAAGAATGTCTAGATTCGATTGCAAAGCGGAACTGTCATGTCGCGGGTGTTCTTAGGCAGACATCTGACCTTATGGACTAGTCTGCTTTCATGCAGGCCACCCAGCACGCCATTCCATGTTACATGTGTTTCAATTTCTGATGTTCATGTTTTTTCAATGCTGTATATTGCTTTCTGTCTTGACCATCTGGCCATTTTAAATCAGATCGACCGCCAGTCCAACGTACTGACTGACGTTTGGATGCAAATTGAATATTCTAATTGATTTAGAATGATTTTAGAAAATTAATATGTTTAGAAGGTTTCAGTTTACATCTAACGTTTATGTCTACCTATTCGCATACTATGTATTAGTTTCCTGAGGACTAACTTGGAATTTTCATGACCTAAAAGTAACATTACTTGTTATATTAATTTGTTTTGATATTTGTGCAACTTACCTACTATTTTATAATCAATGTGCTAAGAGTGGAATACACATCTAAATTGAGTTCTAGAAACTATTCTTAAATATGTGTCTATAGAAAGCTGTTGCATTCGAATCCTGAAAAATAAAATTCAATTTTATGAAATATATTCTGCCCCCAATGATTAAATGAATAAATAGCCATCAACATAAGTCGTTTTAAATAACCAGTGTGCCCAAAGTTGAACAGCTGTACAAACAATGAAATAGTTAAATATGTGTTTGAAGGAAATTAAAGTAATATCTGAGTTATTACGATGCACATCCTTAAAAAAATTAAAATAAAGTTATGCATATTTACTTTCACTTACCTATAAATTGTATATATGAGTAATATATACTATGGGAAAGTATAGCTATCATGAAAAATTTCGAATGTGAGTTTTCAAGTTTTGAGGTCCCCTGAATCCAAATAAGTAAACCTTATACACAAAAGGTTTTTTTAAAATTTATTTATGGGTTAGGGAAAAATCTTTCATGAAACGAAGTGCAATAAATAAAAAGTTACACAGTAGTGTGAGATTCCTACTCACTAAAATAAAAAACAGAACTATATGAATAACTATTGTAGAAAAAAATAAAAATGTACTTTTGTTAAACTGTTGAATTCTTGGCTGAAATAAAATTTATATTCGTTATACCACCTCGAGAAACCCTGAAATACGAATTTCTATAGCAACAGAAAAAATGGAAATTTTTGTTCATAATTTTTGCCTAATTATTGTCTTTTTTTTTTTTTTTTTTCAAAACTTGAATGCATATGTAGGGTTGTAAGTGAAAGTTTTATAATATACGCACCTTACCAATTTTTTTTTTGTACAATTCCTATCGTAAATTTTAACTAAATGGATTTACAAACCAACAATTTTTAGTACTTTTACTGCAGGAAAATCTGAAAACTGAAACATTTTGCAATGCGTGTTCCACTTAACAGGTTTTCCATACTCAAATGCGGTTGAAGCAATTGGATTTTGCCTTATGATGGAGTTTGGAACCTAAGTGATTCTTGCCACATCAATCCAAATAATACTCTAAGGATTTCAAACTCGTTCCACGTTCAGTTTGTATTGGTGTGGCCAACCTTTAAATTCGATAGAATCAGCGTTTTTATATGCTTCATTTATATATGAAAATGCGAGGTGTTAAATATTTGTTGAAAACAGTTTACTGAATATGTTTGGTTCCTTTTGAATTGAATAATTAAGCACACTGTAGAGCTGCATAGCAACTTATCACATACAAAATTGAGACATTGAGACCAGAGGCTGATGCACTGGTACCTTATACTCCTGAAATCTGATGAAGCCGGCGTTAGACAAGACGGCTTCTGTTCGCTGTCAACTGATAGCAACGGTCTCCTAGAAGAGCAATGCCCCTCGGTTTTGCTATGTACAAAGAAGGACGTCTAATATTATGTTCCGAGAAGTAGCTCAGTCCTCAAGCCGGTCAACCTTGTCATTTTGCCGAATCTGCACATTTCATTGTCCCCCTCTTAGGCTGATCTACGCTGATTCATAAACCTATTGGACATCAGTCCTCTTCGAACCTATTCAGTCGTGACCGTTTCCTGCCTTTTCTATACGGTCCTATTGATTTCCTGTTGTCAAACAAAATTAATCTATTGATATTGTAAAAAGAAATTGAATAGTGGCGTGGCTTCAGCGATTGTGATCTTCATGGTCCAGGAAGAAGTATTATACATCGAATCAATGCTGTATTTAACTCAGGATTCAAGTTCCTGGCTTGACAAATTCATCAGTATCTATTAATGAAAGTTCTTAAACGAAATATTCACATAAATTTATTTAAAATAAATTTAACAAAATACTAGCACAAAAAATAAAAATAAAATGATTACAGTCCGCGCATACAACTTTCACTTACCAACCTGCTCATCTCCCCAATTTTTTAGTTGATTGGTGGAATCCTGTTTATATTATCGCTATTTCTTGTGTTTTCAAAAAAAAAATAATCTAACACTAGGGAATATTTTGGACAAAACATTTTATATGTGAAATCTATCAATATAAAAAGTTCGGTAAAAAATATATTGGTATATTCACATTAGTTCAACTTCAAGAATATTACTTAAAAAGTCAGGTTGAAGAATGAAGGATTAAAGGTGGAGAGGGAATCTAAGATAAAACAATTACTAGCTTATTCTTGAGAGAATTTTCCACGGTTATCCAAAGCCACTGGTTTAAATTTTAACAAGAATATTCAACACTTGTGTTTACCTGTTTTTGTTAGGTTGAATTCGACTCTTCATATGTTAATCAATGCATTTCATTTCCTCAATTATTGGTAATTCTAAAGTATTGTTAAATAGGGAATAAAATATAATAAATAAATATTGGTATACATAATATGATAACTTTAGTGCAAGCACTAAATGAAATTAGGTAAAAGCATAAAAAAAAAATAAATAAATAAAAAATAATAAACATTGTGGAATTTTTCCCAAAATGAATAAAACGTGCAATTTTTTTTTTTCAAAACCTTAAACGTGCAATTTTGTGCAGTAACCCCGAAACGTGAACTTTTAGGCAATATTCAATTATCGGTGTTTGAATTTCCTTGGTTTGAATTTCTGTCGAGATTTTGGAAGAAAATTTGGAGCTAGGAAACAAAAGATGCAATTGCACGAAAATCCAATCTATACTTATGATGAACTTGAGGTGCTTATGAAAGATATCACCGGTTGCCAACTGATTCACTTTAAATTAAAATAATCCCTCCAATCCCACATCACTACCCTTGAAGAATGGCGCCAAAACTGGAGGATTAAAATAAATTACAATAAATCCCACCAAATCACATTTACCCTTCGACGTAAACCCATGACCTCTTCCCCGACAATATCCTTTAATAATACCCCACTTATTCCTGTCGAACAGATCCGTTACTTTGGACTACATCTCGACAAACGACTGACATGGAATCCTCATTCAAGACTAAACAGACAAGAAACTGCTCGTAGATTCCGACTATTGCAACATTTACTAGACAAACGGTCTAAATTGCCAATCCATTACAAAAGACTGATCTACATGACTATTATAAGGCCTATCTGGACATACGGAGTTGAGCTTTGGGGCTCCACTAAATCATCAAATTCCTCCAGAATCCAATCCTTACAGTCCAAAATCCTTTGTAAAATCCATAATGCTCCTTACTATGTCACAAATCAAGTCATCCATCAGGACCTCAATATTCCATATGTTGCCGATTTGGCCCGAACCAGATACCGTTCCTTCCATAATAAACTTCTCAACCACCCAAATCCACTTGTTTCTAACCTGGCTTATCCTTCATTACCTAATAATCCTCCTAGACGTCTGAAAAGAAGATGGCCTCGAGATCTTCTCCTCTAGAAATGTTATTGGAGTTCTATCAGTGGGTAGATTCTCCACATGTTTTTATCATGTCACTATGTCACCTACAGCAAATTTACTTGTTATATATATGTGTATACAGTTGTAAATATCAATAAATAAATTATTAAAAAAAAATAATAAAAAAATTTAAAAAACGGACATTTGTTGCAACTTTAACTTTAACGTGAGCTCCAAGGGAGTGGTCAACGCCCTTCTTTTTGGCTTTACTTCCCTTTAAAGGAGGATAGGATATCCTTCTTCAGCTGTGGTTTTTTTTCACTTATCTTTTCTTTCAGTCTGTTTAGTATGTTTAGAAGGCTATGAAACGCTGAATTGAGGAAACTGCACCCGGTAAATATAATTCTAGTTATAGAATTATTCTAGTTACATCATTGGGGTAGATAAGATGGACGTGTAAGGTTTTGAGACTTAGTAATGACGGATTTCTGCAATTTTAATAAAATCTGAACCAGCTGGTGGCCAAGGTGTAGACCGAAAGATGCGAAAAAGGCGTAGATGGGAAGATTGCCTTTAAGTTTAATTTGGTAGATTTGGGTTTAGTGGTATCGGTATTGAACCTTTAGGTTCGCTATTGTAATTCTGTGTTTGGATTTGTGGGAATGTTGTGTCGTCTCTGGTTAATGTGTCTTTTTGAATTGTTGATGTAGCATCTGCTGCATCTTCTTATTTATTCACATATGAAATGCCTAAGTTAGCGAAATGTTGAATGTTAAGTTATTCCCCAGTATTTTAGGGACTCAAGTATTTTTTCAACTCTACTTCAAGTTTTTGTGGGAACTTTCTCTGGCAATGACATTTACTTTCATTCATTCTGGTCAAAAATAGTCAGTTTATCACTAACTACTATTGTTTGGATCTGTTTCAAATTTAAATACACCTTCGAAATTGTCAATGCAAGGCACGACGTGTTCTAAATTGGCCTTGACTAATCAGTAGTTGACCCTCTTTGCCAGGGCGCCTACCCACCTTTTTTTTTCTTTACCATGCTATATAATTTTTTTTTTTTACTTTTGTTGAAGTTTATTTTGTCAATGTTACTTAATTCGATAAGATATGAACAGGCCTGAAATAAATGCGCTTATATTCTATATACGTTTTCAACGTTATATATAGAATAAGATAGAGGAATGTTAAGTTGTCAGTTTCACAACCTTTACATACCTAATGCTATTGTTTTGTTGGGTCAGACCTATTTGTCCTGGCACCTTGAAGTATACTTGTTTAGTGCTGTCCTTTGGTCAAGAGAATATCTTGTATTTCCTTGTTGTGCAAATTACTCTCTGTATCAAGGTTTTATCGGGATCAGATGATATCAGCTTGTTTATTTTTTGGCATTCATATATATTTATATATTTTATCTTTGGTTTTTTATATGAAGTTTTTTTATGTATTTAGATATTTCGGTACTTTGTACCATAAATTTAGAATTAAGTCAATATTGTCTTATTAATTAAAATTGTTTAATGGCTTTGATATAAAATTATACAAATGAAAATGTTAACTACACTGAACATTCACAAGTTTATTATCGATTTCTCGATTTAAAAACGGACTAAAAATATAATTTAGAGTTAGTACATAAGGAATCCATGACTTATTGGTATTTTATAGGAACCAGTTAGTAAATTGAAAGGTTCAGTAGAACAGAAGTTCAAACATTTTTCAAGATTTTTTAGGAGGATAAAATTAACGTTATTCACTTTAACGTTTCAATCAATAATTTAATGTAAGAAAATAAAACAAATTATTATAGCGAAAATTTAAACTTTTCACAGAAAATTGACTATAAAATAGAGCTCCCAAGTTTTAATATTGGTTCATAATCTCCAAAATCATCATTCCCATCTTTCTTTTTATTCTTCTTTTTGTTAAAAAATGATTTAGACGAAGAAGGTCTTCTTTTCTAGAAAAAAAGTAGTTTTAAAGTTATGACATTTACCATTTACGCTTCCCATTCACTACAAAAAAATAGTATACACTACAATAATCAGACCAATTTGGACATATGCAATTGAGCTCTGGGGCTCCACCAAACCATCCAATTCTTCCCGCATCCAAAATCCTACGTAAAATCCTTGATGCTCCTTATTACGTCACAAATAAACTCATTGACAAAGACCTTAACATCCCATTCGTTGCAGATTTGACCCAAAACAGATATGCGTCTTTTCATTCCAAACTCCTTAACCATCCTAACCCATTAATTCTTAATCTTTCATCCTTAACAATCCCTGATAATCCTCCGAGGCGTCTGAAAAGAAGATGGCCACGGGACCATCTAATTTAAATTAATGTTTGAAGTACCACCAATGGATGGTTCCTGCCCAAGATTTTCAATTGTATATGAAACATACTACATATTTACCTATTGTATTATTTTGTACAGTTGTAAATTGCATTAAATAAATAATTTAAAAAAAAAACATTTACGCATCATTAACCAATTTCCTATTACTACTTAGTATTTTTGAAGATTTTATTGGTTAGAAAGATATAAAAATACGAATTTTTTATAAAATCATTTTTTCCACCTTTACTTTGCGAATAAGGTGTTATACTAGAATATTTAGACTTATATTAAATAAATTTAATAAATAATATTCCGCCCATATCAATTAATGGACATCATTAGCGCAATTATATAAGAACTACTAAATAAGAACTTTCGGCTCAGTTAAGAACTCAGGACTTAACAGTTTTTCTATAAGCTGCTGGTAATTAAGTAATTTTTCTCTTCTAATTTTTTTAAACTAATTGTTGAACTATACCTAAAATATTGCTAATAGATAATTTTTCTATGGTTTATTTATTTTTTTTTATTGTATTCCATTTGATATTATTATTTTTGTTCTCCTATTAGGAACAACAAAAAACAATCTATTTTCTTAATTATAAAAAGTAATTGTGTTTAATTTCCTTTTAAGGTCTTACATATATGTACTTATCTTTATTCCTATCTTACATATTTAGTAGTCTTCCATTTATTTCATAAAAGTGTTTAGTTATTTAGTTTTCGATTCCTTTTTTTCCTTTTATTTACTTTCATTATTTGGTAATATAGAACAGTGGATTAGGTAATAAAAAAGTTGAGGGAACGACAATATGGGCTTTGTCAGAGGGCAAATGAAGAGCTTTTCATGTTAAGCCGCCTTATAGTTCATCCTAGGTCTCTTAAGTTTTCGTTGTTTCCTTTAAAACTCATTATAGTATGAATAAACTCTTAATACGTTATTTGCCGGTAAAGGCAGCCTGCGGTCTACCCATTAATGTGAACAAACATTGATTATTTCCTTTTAATATTTGAGGGCAGTGAAAAGATGAAATTCTAGACTAAAAAAACATAAATTTTCTTTCATGGTCTCATATATTTCTATTTCATTGCTAACAATTTCTGTTCGTCAAGTACATCTGTATATGGATTCATAGGTTTATAGAAATTATTCTATCCGGCTTCCTTGTCAGCAATCCTATATAGGAACGACACTTTAGCACCAGAGATGTTGCCAGAACATTTTTTGGAGGGCGGGAAAGGATAGGTAATTCGACGGCTAGAATCGTCCAAATCAGCAAATAATTTTTATGAAATGTTTTGGCAGAACGCTTTATAAAGTAGTCCGTGATCTTTTTTTTTAATATACTGAATTGACATCATATCAATTTCTTCTTTCTAATAAGTTGTATTTTTATTCGCATGTGTATTTACCTATAATTTTCAATATCATGCTAATGTATAGGAAATTTATTTTATTCTACGATTTTCTTTTACTAAACAGAAGCGAAGTGAGATCCACAATATATTTCTCTTTTTTCTCCTTTTTCTTTTATTTTTGGATATATCTAAGTATATATTTAGATGTATGATATGCATATGTGCACTGGGATATATATTACAGTCGATTCTCGTTAATCGGAACTAATTAATTAAAATCAAGAGGCTTCAAATTAGCGAACAATTCGGACTGTATCATCTGCTAAAATCTCCGCAGCTCAAGCTCCAGATTTACAAAGCTGTCATTTGACCGACGCTGCTCTACGGTGCGCCCCTGCTCAAACACATGTATAGAACCACGCTCAACAGACTGCAGAGCTTCCAGAACTCTGTCCTTCGGAAGATAGTAAGAGGAACAGCGTTACAGAGGGCCATCCACTGTCATCCACGATGAGCTCCAGCTGCCCTCTGTGCCGGAGTACATTGGCCGGAGACACATCAAATTTTTTGAGGGGTTGAAGGCCTGCACCAACCCGCTGTTCCGGGAAATCGCCTCTCGGTAAATGTTCTTACCATGGGGCGGTGTTTGGGCTCTGCAATCTAAACCTAATACTATCACAACCAGCAAAGCGGACCCTCCCCGCTCATCATTGTTTCAATGCGCATACGCCGCCATCGATTCTGCACACACAGTGTACACTCGACAAAGCCCTTAAAGAAGAAGGCAGCACACTTCAACTGACATCATTGTACCACATCATCTTATTTTCATTGGAGGGTACGAAAAAAAAAATCGGATTATCGAACTGGAAAACAAAGATCAAACGATTTAAAACCAAAAAATATAAATTTATTTACATAAAAATATTTTAAAATAATTAATCATTGTTCAGAAATTGATTTTTAAAACTATTTTCTTGTGAAATAATCTGAAATTTTCGTTTTTTAGGAATAATCTTTTTTTAAGCCCTCTTTGATCGCATCTGCTTTATTAAATGAATTTTACTATATACATAAAATTAAAACTTCAATTGTTTGTAATTAGTGGTTCAGATTATAGAATGGCTCGGATTAGCGAGAGTCCACAGTATAAGTAATTGTACTGACTCAAGACAAAGCACAAAATTAAGACTCAGCACGAAACTAAGGATACAGTTTTGTCTTTCTGCTTTACAAGAGCTTGTGTTGGTATGCAATCTTTGATGACATTGATTTTTGCAATTTTCAAGTGATCATCAATCAATTTCTATACTGTCATCTATGACTAGGTCATTAGTGATAAGTTTTTTTTTTCATGAATGGTTTATGTTGACTATTATTTTTGTTTTTTGTTTATGATTGATTCGAGGTATTTAAAGAACACTAAGGCAATCATAGTGATAGCTAAGGTATAATGGATACAAGGCAGACAGAGTACACAATAATCCAGGCGTTTGATATACCTGCTGGAAAGAAGATTGAAGTTGTAGAAATGAAAGTTCATTAGTTCGGATATTGGTAGTACAAGTTCTGAGAATGGAAGAATTATTACATCACAAACTTAAATAATTTAGTTGGTTTTAAATATCAATTAACCTCCAAGGGGTATGGTTTGAAATATTCGTCAGAAGAATGCGTTCTTGTTAATTTTAACCCCGAGATTAATACTTAAAAAAAATTTTAGTTTGTCTCAAATTATGTGAGCCTAGTCTTCTTTTTCTGACACTACAGACTAAATAGTTTTTGGGCTGCATCAATAGTCTACCAGGTTCCTGTCCACCTTCACCGTATATCCTCCAACAAACCTCGCGCTCATGGACCCACAGGGTCGATTCACAGCTACAGTAACAGAATAAGTTAGTATTTCAGCGCCTTACTCACTGAGCTACCCTCTCTTCGTAATTATGATTATTGTTTATATGCGTTATGATTATTAGATAGTTATGTAATTATTGTTTTGGAGTGGTTAGCTATTTGTTTCTAATTATTCAAAACACAATACGCTCTTTATAATGTCTATATAAAGAGAGCGGAATATACGAAATTAATTTAGAACCAATGATATACGAAACAGATCATGTATGTCATACCGTCTTATCTTATACAGTCATAGGATTCGATTGTTTGAGCATAGCCTGACGAATGGTCGTAATTCGTCGAAATTGCTTACGCAATGGTCCAAAATTATTGGGTACCGCTGGAGCAATCGGCTCGTGCACTGACCTTCGCCGAGCAGTCTCCGCCACAGACAAACCGGCACGAGCTCGCCATTTCGATAGAACGGCATAGGGTGAGTCGTTGATAGTATCGTCAATCGAGGATATTAGATACTAAGATAGTGAGAGTTTTGGAGTTGCGTGTGTCCAAAATGATTCAATCGATATGAAATAGCATTCATCTGCATAATATAAAAGGATAGACTATAATGAACAAACGATTTAGAACTACTTAATTTTCCTTTTTTTCCTTTATGAATCTTCAAAAAAGTGTGCTTAGAAATAAAATAATGCTGATCCTTATTCAATACGCATGTAGTTACTCCTACATTGTGGCCCATAAGTAGTTTTTAGTGATTTGTGATATGCTTCTACTGTTTGGCCTGTCTTTGCGCCTTAGATTGCTTTGAATATTAAAATAAAATCATCATAAAATTCAATGAAAAAATATTAATAATAGTAAAAAAAGGCTTAAGGAACTGGAAGGTTCGATATCGATAGCACCAATCGCTGTCTACACATGTCCGCCCTATCAGTCTTGACGCGATCCTTTCGCCTATGCTTCTGTCAACCCCTCAGGCGTTTATCCAAAATAAAAAATTAATATTTGGAAATTTCGAAAGTACAATATATTGTACTCAAGGGTTAAAATTTAGTTATATTTTATCGAATATTAGTATAATAATTTTGTCACAGATCTTGTTTGTTTGAACTTGGTATATTGATTTCAGTTCTTTATAAAAGTCTGTTAATCTCCTAAAATCGTTTAGACGAATAAACGAGCAATGTGCTCCTAAGCACATGGAAAGTGTTCAATTTCCACAATTTTGACATCCTTACAGTTTGTACTTTTCAATCATTCTGGCTTGGTGCATGATAGTAGGGATAGAGGGAGGTTACCATAATTGGTCAGTTGCGGCGGACAGCGATCCAGCGTTCGGCGCGGTTGTCTGCAATAAAGTGACGGTGCACAGAACACGATATCTTCTGCGGTCAGTCCAATCGGTCGTGCTCCTTCTGTGTATCATGAGATCGTTTGACGAAGAGCTCTTGATATTATTATTAGCTTAAATATTATAATGTATTTTATAAAATAAACAAAAACTGTAAAGAATGGAATAAATGTAATTAAATTAAACGCTAATGTTATTTATAAACTAATGAATGAACTTGACGTTAACACATTTAGTCAACAAACCTCTAAATAAAATTGGAATGTTTTAATTTGTTTTTAAATTTATATAATCAGTATATTAATTATTGTATTACTTACTGGTTATCTTGAATTCTTCTGTTATTTCAATCCTCGCTTTTTCATTCTTTAACAAATTTTTATTGTGTTCTTGTAAACTATTATACAGATACGTGTATTTACCCTCTGTTTCCATGAATATTTCCGTTTCGTTGGTCATTTCAGTCACTGATGTAGACCGCGGTAGAGCAGACATGAGGGAAATCTCTAAATTTGTACAAGTGGTTCACTTGTCGTCGCGACAAATACCGATCGTCGGCTGTAAACCGCGTTCTGTCTGACCGTGATCATGCAACGGTCAGATATCGCTGCCCGCCGCGACTTAACACTTTCTGTGTGGCCGAGTAATCTAGAGATAACATAGCAACTTTGTTGAGCATATAGCTATTCTCAGATAGTATGTGACCATTGGCGTATTAAATCTATATCCAAGCCTCACAGATTTTGGCCTCAGTTGCCATACCCTAATTTATATAATATATTATGTATTATATAAATTTGTTACTTGCCCATTATCTATTCCAACGGAATGCTTTGAAGAAGAAAAAGTATTGTAGTCCTTTTGAATGAACTTTTATTTATTCACCATACATGCATCTGAAAATCAATTATAAAGCATTCAATGTATGAAGAATATATCTTTTATAATTATGGGTTCATTATTTTTATCACTGCTTGCAAAATAATTTCGAATCGCCAATATTTGTTCTCTGGACGATTCTCATTTTCTTATATTTAAACAAGTGTGGGTGGGCAACAAGTGGTAAACATTTTCGGTTTTCTATCACGATAAAAGTTTAAGATAACTCATATAACTTAGGCGCCAAAAACATAACCTTTTGTTTTTTATTTATTCGACTCTTTTATTACGGGTTTATTTGAACTCTTCGGTCATTTAAAATATTAATTTTGTAAACAAAAATTAAGACCCGGGGCCATTTTTATCTGTAGTCTGTTGTTCGCCAGTGAATTTCAATTAAGATTTTACTTTCTTATTTTGGAGATTTGAAACTTCATTGGCTATTAAGAGATAGATACTTCAAGAGCTAGTAGGATCTTTTTGAAATTCCTGCTTCTTAATTGTTTTGTATAAATTATTTTACCAGAAGTAGTTAGTATAATTTAACAGGAGTTTGCCTAGTTTTTGTTTTCCTCGACTTAATATTTATAAGGTTTAATATTTTTTTCTGCCTCTAACTTACAGTTTTTTGACTAGAAAACCACAAAATATTTTTGCTAAATAAATTAAACAAATAATTTTTTGTATGATTACTGCTGAAACTAAAAAAAAAAAGACGGGAATTTAAAAGAGTTGTCTTTTGAAATCAAATAAATATTTTAAAGAAGAAAAAGATTGTTATTTTAACGTTTGCAGTATGGTCTTGGAATCTCCTCCTTAATGATTTTCGTAGATTGTTTGCTATTTTGTAGTATGCCTATTTAATTATTCTTATTTTTTTCTCCCGAAATATAATACTAATAATTATGATAGACATGGGGATAGTATAATTTATCCCTTACTGCCTTTGTATTGTGACAATGTGACATATTTGTCAATAATTTTTATTATCCTCCTTTTTTTTTATTCAATAAAATATTTAGTTTTCGTATTTTTAATTTTGATTGATAAATTTAAAAAAAGAAAAGACAATTATACATTCTGATTTGTCAATCAAAATGAGAAATTATAGATTTTTAATCAAAATTAATTTAAAAAAAAATGTTTATTTCAACAAGAATTTCCGTTCGGATCGTATTTGTAAAATTATTTAGACTGCTTGCAATTTCAACATATTTATATGACCCTATAATAGTCATTTGGATTAGTATATAACACTATATTCCATCTGTAAACTAATTCTGCATTGAATAGTCCAACTATAATCATTGGTATTTGTTATTATATGTTGCTCTAATTATTGTGATCTAAATTAACTTATAAACATAGAACTATTTTTATTCATTTGTTATTTTTTGGGCTGTTTATTACATTAAAAAAATATATATGAGGTAGAGTAACTAGTTGGACTTTGGAAACTACTCATTAAAAAAAAAAATTTGCAATTTTTAGTTATATTATGTATAAATTGTAAGTTCTTACTCTATTTAATTTTTTTTCTAAGTATGGTTGGTAAATGAAGATAGATATTTTTTATTTATGATCAAAAATTGAAAACATGATGAAAATCCATTCAGCTCCTTGTTAAAAAAAGGTACATATTAACATAATAAAAGAAATATTTACTCATCTTATTTACTGCTGAATAGTTTAAAATCAAGGACATGGCTTCAGGACATTCACATGAATTATGAGAAGGGATTTTGTAAATAAATAATACAGAAGCTAATAGAATCAAGCATATTTTTTTTATTAAACTAAACTACCTTGGCTAATATCTCTATTTTTTCTCCAATCTTTTTACAACACTTTCCAGTCAAGTTATGTGATACTCATGAAATATTCTTACACTTAAAGGTGTGAACGTTCATTTACACCTATCAGTTTACTCCTAGTTTCACCTCCATTGAGAATTACTTCTTAATTAGCACTTGTGTTTTTACTTTTACCGTGCTCATTCATGTGAGAACTCATTCAGAAATATTATTTATATAATGTGAACTCATTCATATTATATAAATAATCATAATTATTTTTAAAAAACTAATACAAATATAATGCATACCAATATATCTTTCATAGTACTGGCCAATAAAAAACTGTGTGAAAAAATATTCGGAAGAAGTGCATAAATGGTTTTTATCTCCAACATGTTTTTTTTTTTGCAGAGCTACCATTTATGATGATTTGAAATAAATACATATTATTTATTTACTTAAAATTACTACATAGCTACATTACCAACAGAATCGAAATAAATCCCCGTTTATTTTCCCGGAATATGCTCTTATTCTGAATTAACTTGACTTAAAATGGTGTTAATATATACAGTATAGGAACTACTTTGTTTTCCTAATTTAAAGCAGGTGTAAAAATATGTATTATTAAATGAAGAATAATTAAATAAACTTGAGTCTATAATGATTTAATTGGTGTCTGATTTATATTTGATCACTTAGGTTCTCTTCCTATTTTCTGATGCGTATAATGTTTGATTGCTTGCTGGCTCATATTGTGATTCATCTTGTTAATTGAAGTTTTCTCTTTAAAAACAATCATATAATGTAAAAGCATCCATAGCATATTATTATGTAACCATTTAATGGTATGTATGCGTTGAATCTAACCTTAGGATATCATTTTAGCTGAAACGTCCAGGAATATTATGCTATTAGCATTACTAACAGTAACCTATCACCGATGTTTCGCTCGTTTATAACAAAAGTTAAATGAACTATACGAGGGAGAACCCTTATTGAAAAAAAAGTTCATACATGTTACATTACTTTAACTCCGTTTTATTTAGTGGGAACGATTGAATTTGAAATATTTTTTTACCTTCAATATTTAATTTCATTCTTTATTACATTTATGTTTTCAAACCTAATTAAAATTAATTTTTCCAAAATTTAGTATTTGTATTACATTAAATCTGTCAATACAAAACCTTTTTTGTCTAATCTTTGATTTTTTTTATATCCCTATATTAATTAATATATTTTAATTATATCCACCTATCATGATGAATTGGGAACCTTAAATTGGAGGGATGAACTGGTGGTTGAGCGTTATCTTTAAAAAATCAACTCCCTGTATATCTCTTGTCTTAAAAAAAAAAAAACTTCCTTTCAAAGTATTGAACCCCTCACACTTCATGTGTTGTAGCGGTTCACATTATTATTTTCTGAAAGGTCGATGGTTGACCGTGTGTAATAATAGAAAAGGAAGATGTTCCGGGTGCGGTCAAATAAATACTCAAATAGTAAACAAAAAAGTATTTATATTGAGCTAACGTTTCGCCCCACGTTGCAGGGCACACAGTTTTGAAGTCAGATTCAAAGTTTGAAATTTGAATTTGACTCTAGTCTGTGTGCCCTGATGAAGCTCTGCATATAAATAGTTTTTCACTAATTGAGTTTTTATTTTACCGCACCCCGATCATCTTCCTTTTCTATTATTATTATTTTAATTTTAAGACTATGATAATTCAATACACATATTCGTTTGTGCGATAAATACAATATGTTGATCATTGCTTTTCAAGACCTAGGCAGAATCAATGTAAAACCTGGTGATTATAACTTATTGACGCTTCGGAAAGAGTAGTAGAGTGAGGTGGGAAAGCTGGGGGTGTTAAATAGATGATCCCGCTCTACACGAAGTGTCGGGGAACTGTGCCCATTAGCAGAGTGATGGACAAGCCGGCTGGAGTTGGTACTGGTCGGGCTCCAGGCAGTTCGGCCTAAGCTAAGAGATCGGGGCAAAATAA
Source organism: Halyomorpha halys (assembly GCF_000696795.3). Classification (NCBI taxonomy): domain Eukaryota; kingdom Metazoa; phylum Arthropoda; class Insecta; order Hemiptera; family Pentatomidae; genus Halyomorpha; species Halyomorpha halys. The sequence continues at coordinate 522,778 of NW_027116508.1, read as the reverse complement.
ACAATACTAATAAAACATACTATTTACATACAATGGCTTGGCTTCTTCCCATCTGGTCCGGTCCTCCTCTTCCGATCACGAACTCTCAATAATACCGAGGGCTCTTCCTCGCCCAGATCCTATCGCCTTACTATTAACCACGTCTCATGGGAAGCGAAAGAGGTGGGTAAGCATTATGTAGTCCGCCGGTAGCCCGGACTGTTTACACTTGTATAAATAGAAGATGATGGTTAAATAATATAAGATCTGTTTTACGACCTTTTTTGTTGCGGAATTTTATTTCCTTGCACTGTTATGGATTATAGAAAACAAAGGTAGTAGGTGCAGGTTCGGATGAAGTAACAAAAATTTAATTTCAAAATATTCAAATATCTAGCTTATAATATTTAAAAATAACTCCAAAGTAATAAATAAAAAAGTGCATTTTTCATATCGGCTATTACAGACAGGAGTATTAATAAACTGTAATAATAACGGATATGAATAAGGCATATTTATTTATTTATTTGATACTTTTTCAATTCATGGTTGAAATAATCGTTTCTCCTTAGAACGAGTGTCCAGCTTAAATTTTTGGGAAAGATTTTTTTTTTATAACTGAGGTGCTGCATTCTCAAACTGGCCGTTTTCGAGTCCTTTTTAAAATTAAATTTATATACTTTTTTTTTTAATTTAATGTTTTGTTACTATACACGAGGTTAAAAAAGCTATCACATGATACTTGGATTTTTTTAAATAGAAAAAATGCGAAATTAATACGTAATAATCTCATATTAAAACTAACTAAAACATTGAAAATGGTAGCATGTTTTTGGAATTTATCCATTGTTTAAAACATTTAGTAGAGTTATGATAGGCAACTTCAACTTCTAGAAAGTTTCCTTTCCCAAATTTATTTAGCTTCGGAGCAGGTAATATATGGAGAGGGTTAGCTGCCAGGAAAATGAAGCCCAAAAGGGATATTTTATTATGAACGCCATGGACGTGAGAGAATATTAGAAGCCAGTCGCCGGCTGCATTCTGTTTCAGTTTAAATTATATTAGCGGACATTCCGATCTGAGCTCAGAGGTAGATTCCCCTCATGTAGGCTTCATTTTCCCTTGGAAGGAAAGATGAGTATGGCACTACCATTACTACTACCAGCATTAGAGGCACTACCAGTCTTTATACCATCTAGAATATATCTTTAGAAACATTTTTTTTGTAATTTGCAATGCAATTAAATATCTTAGAATAAGGACCGCAAAAATTATCAAATAACAATGTATTTCAGTAAATTCAAATTGATTTGTATAAAATTTAAACTAAATAATATATAACTAAGGTTAATTTTGATTTTGAACCATACGTGACTATTAAATGCTACTTACTACTCCTTTTCGCAACTAATCCGTCACTTGTGTGCATAAAACAAATATAATATAATTGGACATTGCTTTATATTAAACTTTCTTTTCTGGACTTGTATGTTTGTGGTGGGTTTCTACATGAAATTATACAATGGCGATACTGGGGAACAAGACCAACTATAAACCCAGACATTTTAAAACTATGAAAACGAATCTTATTTATAACGCGCGAAAGGAAACATTACCTAGTTAAGCCATAGACGATGTGTTTCTGTTTATAGGTTTCGCTTTATTATAAATGTGCTACGGCGCCCTTGGCATAAGGAACTCATTAACAAGTTTTTTAACTTATGGCGAAGTGAAACTGTACTTAATCGCAAATGTCTTTATTTGCCGCATTGTCTCATTATAATTTCTAATCTCTCTCGGTCGTCTGCTACTGCTAATATTTCATACGCGTAACGATCTAATGCACATGCCCTTGTAGTATGATAAGTTAGTCATTTCTCTTATTCTCTAACGGATGTTTAAATGGCCGTTAGGACTGTTATCTACTGGCAATGGATTCGCTTAGCAATCTCGTGATGTAAGAAAAATATTTAAATGTATTAAGGATTAATCCTTGTTTACTATCTGTCAACGCATTTATGGTAAACATTTTTTAGGGAATATTTCCTTACAATGTGAAATAAATGAAATATGTTATTTTAATTACTGGAATGTAGAATCTTTCTCTTCTATTACTTAAAAAATATGATGATACACGCATTAAAAAGGTGCTATATTTAAATGTTACACTATGTATTTCTGTGTAGAGCTCAATAAACATTGATGGCGGAGTAATATCGTAATAGTATTTGAAGTATTCAAGGTGTTTCAGGATTGTGTCCTAATTATAAATAATAATTAAGGATCTCAAAACAAGAAAAAAAAATCTTATAATGGTATGTGCGTTAACGTTTGGTTAAGGAGATATTCACTTCTAAAGATTTCCTTGTTATTAATTATTTAGGTTATATAAAATAAATTATTATAGTCGGAACACATACTAATTTATTTTATATAACCTAAATAATTAATAACAAGGAAATCATTAGAAGTGAATATTGTACAATACTTTGTTAGTAGTATATAAACATTAACAATATTGAACAAATATTGTTCAAAACGATTATTTTGAGAAGTAAGACAGGTTGTTATTAGTAATCACTCAAAAATTAGATCAGATAGCTTTCTGCGTTAATTAAAACTTTCAGAGCAGCAGTGACCGAACGACACTGGATATTTCTATTATTGTTTCACAAGTTTCTTTATTTTTTTACTACTCTAAGAATCGAGATCATCGACTGGGGTTGCATAGACGTTTTATTAATGTTACCCCAGATATGAAAAATCCTGTATTGTTAGCTCCGTAGAGTATGACAATAACACATATCCTCTCGATCACTGCTGCTGTGAAAAATGACGAGCGTGTATAGATTCTCAAGGTAATCAGTTTGAACATCATTTAATATGAATATTAATTTACTAAATAATTCAACACACTATCCAAATTTTAGTCTCAATGGATAGTGTGTTGAATTATTTAGTAAAAAAATTGCCAGTCTCAAGAAAGAAATTTAAAGATTATAAATAAATGAATATTAATGTTTTTATTTCATTACCACAGTAGTTGGAACACAAATTAATTTATTTATTATATTCTGAATACTTGACAATGGAATCTTTAAAAGTGAATATATCCTAAATCTTAAGGTTTATTTTAATTCGCTAATTGATATAGTGACAAATAGCTAAGTGTTATTAAATTTTTTTTGTGTAAGTGAAATAGAATGTTTTAAAAAAATAATAATGTTAATAACATTTCACTACTGACTTATATATAATGTTAATAATAAATATAATTAGCAATTTTACCTCCAGTATGAACCCATCTTTAGTGTAATGTGCTAGTGTAATTTGTTACCAAATGAACACAATAATACAACATTAAAAAAATAATGATAACATTGCCTCAATTACAATAGTTAATTTAGTATGCACATTTTACTATTTGCTTGAAAATTACTATAAAATAAAACGCATAATAATAAAATGTTATTGTAATTATTAGGTGAGGTGTTAATGCCTGTTATTGCAAATCTCGGAAAAGCCTTTTTTTTTTTAATTATTTTATTTTATGCTCTGTATGGGAAGCTTTATATTACTAAAAGAATTCATTTCTCATGAAAAAAACTCGTTATTAAAAAACAAATTAAATTTTCCTGTTGTTCGAAAACTTCGACTCTCTCAGGATATTGTCTGTTTATTTGTAAGAAAACGTACGATTTTGTAATAAAATCAATTGTTTCCATCTCTTATTTAAGCAAGCTCAACCTTACATATATTTGACATTTAAAAAATAATTTTATATTCTAAGTATGGTCTAAAAAGATATTTTTTGTAGTATTTAAATTAGTTTTAAGCGATTGTTATTCCAAAATCAACAAATTCCGACACAGAATCTCAGAATTTTGAAAACAAAAACTCAGACAGCATTTCAATAATCAATACCATATATGCCCAGAAAAACATTTATTTTCCTTATTAAAGGACTTTTTTTGTTTTCAGAAATTATTTCAATAATTAAAAAGGACGAGTAGCATCGTAGTCCTCGTATATTATATATATAATACAAATCTTTAAATAAATGTAAAAATAGAAGAAAAATATAATTTTAATTAATATGTGTATGTTGTGCATGTGTATGTGCATATGCGCATATGTATAATCAATAATATTTGAATTTAAAACTTTATAATACTTACAGTATTAATTGAATTCTTTTCCTTCTTTAGCTCCGTTATTGTCCCCAGAAATATAAACAAGTCAAATCAATAAAATGTCTGGGGAGTTCAGTAGCTAAATTTGAATCTGAGCCAACGGATTAATAGGGGCCTGATCTTAGGAGTTTTATTTTTAGGAAATCAAATGGTTAGATCCATCAGGCAGTTTGTGACAGAATTAATCTAATTATGTTTCCTAATGACGTCATTTGGCTTTATATATATAATTATTAGAGCATAAACTACTCATAAAATGGCCCTTCTGTAAAATCATGCTGGGGAACAACTTTATTTTGAATAGGTTACAATATTCCACTTTTTATGCACGTATTTGTTATGAAATTAATACTTATTAAAAGTTATAAATAAGGTTTTTATATATAATTTATTCCTCAATTTATTGACCTCGGTCCAAAATTTCAAACTTAAAATTACGCGTCCACAATAGGAACTAATTATTTGTCTTATTTGCTTTACTTATGAAAGTATATTATTAAATAAATTATCTTATTTTGTTTTAAACTTTTGCTAATATTATTCACCCAATTTCAGTATCACTTCATAGAATCTAAAAAAAATATTAAATATAAGGAGAAGGTCAGGTTACACAAATAGTTTTAAACAATTTCCTCTTTTTTTTACCGCAACCCTGACCATCTCCTTATATTTAAATTTTTACGGTCAACTATATATACATATAAAAAAAATATCGTTAAAATCTCTAATTCCTCAATATTAATGCACTTTATTCCTAACTCTCCGGTTACAAAATGGTTAAAACTTGCATTTCTAAATCCTTAAACAACAACAACTAACAATCGTGATTCTGTTATTGATGACTAGATAAATAGATTTTGCCGGAAATATAATGATGATTTTATTTTTCACGAGGGTAGTTGCTAAGTTCTTCTAACATTTAAATCGGTATAATGTTAATAGTAAAATATCATTTATTCGATTTTAAGAATATTTTATCTGACTGTTTTGATGTGCATTTATATTTTTCGTTTCGACAAGGTTCATTGATGTTCAATCTAGAAAAAAATTAGTGGTGCAAAGGTGGAATATTAATTCTTTAAACACTAAAAATTAACCTTCCAAAGAAAGGAAACCATTTATTTTATTATTAAATTTTCATATTTAATTTACTTAATATTTTTTTAGCTACTTTTAAAAATTAATTATTACAAGTTTCCAAATCAAGCCATATTATTATAGTGTAAGATAAATACACGATTTAGAATAACGTTTTTGAAAGTATTTATTTCATAAAATATTGTAAATGAAAATGTTGACATTTGTGTGTATAAATATAATACAATATTTACTTATTACTGGGTAATAAATGAATTAGAATTATTGTTTAATATTTATTGGAGACTAATCGATTTTCTATAAAGTATTTCAAATGAGTGCAATCTCTAGACCTTATATAATTATTAAAATAATTAATATGTATTAGTATTAGAAAATAAGCAGTTTCTAATACTTCCTAGAGAGATATTTTTAGTAACATACATTATTACAAATTCGGATTCTTTTATGAAAAAAATGGTAATAATCTATTCTTTTAAACTTGGATACTTAATGGACTAGTTAGATGAAATGTCTTAAATCGTTGATGTATTACAATTTTAAAAGTTAACTGTTATGCGTTTCTTTTGTTATGTTGTTTCTTGATACTAGAATTAAATGGTTAGTCTATGATTTAGCAACCCTTTGAGAAATCGTGTACTGATCTTTCGATTTGTTTCTATTTTAATGATAGTGTTATTGACATTTATTATGGGTTTTCATTATAGGTGTTTTGACAGATAATTCATTACTATTATTTCTGCTGTGAAAGATTTTGTTGTTTCTCTTATTATTTCTTGGGGGTCTGTTTCCTAATCGCCAATCGTCGGAACATCAGAAACATCATCCTGGTCAAAGTATTAATCATAGATAATAGAACCCTGTTAAACATGATAACGTGCTTTCGTGATTAATCTAATTTAATTGCTGGTGTTTGTTTTTTTCTTCGAAATATGTTCACTGAAACGCTTATTTATTCTAAAGGAAGGATTGTCGCTGGTATTTTTATTTATTGAATTTTGTTAGTGTAATTTGCATACTACTTTTAATCTTTTTTTACATATTTTTTGATCTTAAAATATTTCCCATAAAAGATCCCATTTCCATTTGAGTGATAGCTATCATAAAATTAAGTGTCCAGAACAAAACTCTTTCAGATCGGGGATTGCTTGGTCATTAGGTGCCTTATAGCCAATGGAATAAACCACACTAATAAAATCAAATCCCATATTTTTTACATTTCTAATGTTAAATAATGTTCTTCTGGATAATATTTAAACTCTTTTACATTGTAGTGATACGTCACAATTAAGAACAATAATTATTACTGTTCAAAGTTTCATACCATATATTATATACAGAATAAAAAAATGAAATAGCTTTTTCAGAAATGTGAATGATAACAATAGTACTCACAAAATTAAAAATTAAAATATATAAAAGCAAATATGATGTGTATAAATAATAATATAATCGATATAATAAAAAGTGATTATGTAATAACAATATATTTTTTTAATTTAGTTATTACAGTTTAGATTTGATAACATAACCCATGATCTTTGCATATTGTATTTTCAGAAATTTTTAATTAAGACAGAAATTTATCTGATCTAATTTTTGAATAATTAATTACTAATAACAAAAAGCTTAGACATTTCATTCAAATTTCAATCATTAAATTTTATCTTAAGCTCTACTGCTAAATGTTTAGTTGAGTTGAGTATGTGAAAACATTTTTAAACATTATAAAAAAAAAATCAATTTAATTCAAGTCCAATATACCCGTTAATACTCACTAAGAGTTTTATTAATGGTCTAGTTTTTTAGTGATTCAGCCTATTTCGTTGGTTATATTTATTCCAGTCTTGCTATATTCTCATGTATATTTATTATTCAGAATTTCTAATTAAGCTAAGAAAAAAAAATAGCTATTTCTGAAATTTTATCTGATCTCAGATTATGAGGCCTTGCATGTTGAATATGACACATCAGTGTCAAAGATAACTCACGATCTGATATTCTTCCATGCTGTGAGGTCTTGAAGATGTTCTTGTCAATAAGAGTTTCATTAATGTTAGTCAAAGTAGATGGAGTTTGTCGATGAAAATGATAACAGTTCTCAGCGAAATGAGTTTTGTTGGAGCCCATTGGTAACTTCTTTTCGTTTTATTTGTGGATGATTTTTTTTTTTTGGGGGGGGGAGCATAGATATTGCTTGATAGTCCAGATAAGGTTCCAGGATAATTTTTGTACTTACTTTGAAATTTTTGAATATGGATTGAACTTTATTTCAATCTAACCCTAGTATGTGAGGACGCTGGGTAATACCGTTTCCTTTATAGAGAAGACTTCTGACTTAACTAAGACGAGAATGATATTAAAATAAAAATTGTTTGAACTTTCCTTAATTGGCTCTTTAAATAACTTATTAACTGATGTAGATCAACTCCATAATTTAGGAATGGTTGTAAGATGATTAAGACAAAATAAATTACATTATTCAATTAAATTAGTAATAAAATAGACATGTACGATATACTTGTGTAAAATTTTATTACATTTATGAATCAAATTCTTAACTTATTGAGAGAACCTGCCATTGGATATGACAACCAGTGAATGAGATTTTTTTTATTTATTTATTAAAATTTACAAATGTATAAAAAAAATTACAATAAGTAAATATGATAAATGTTTCTGAACACATGATAATCCTGGGAAGGAACCATCCAATATTTGTACTACAATCTTTGCTTTAAATCAGAAGGTGCCGTAGGCATCTTCTTTTCAGACACCTCAGAGGATTTTTAGGGATTGTTAAGGATGAGAGATTAAGAACTAATGGTGGCTAAGGATTTTGGTATTAAAGGAGGTATATCTATTTTGGGGATTGCAACAAATGGGATGTTGAGGTCTTAATTGATGAATTTATTTGTGACCAAATAAATTTAATTTAGGGAGGATTGCGGTTTGTAAGGATTTGATAGGCATGATACCTTTTTTAGTAGTATAATAATTATTGTATTTATCAATTCAAAATATTTTTAATTATTAAATCATCACCTTTTAGGTCATTAGTTAGAGTTAATAATAATAGCAATGGAGTTTGGAGATATGACGTAGATCCGTTGTTCAATCACTTAAGGGCTGGCTGGCATCATTCAGAGCTTTGAATCATCTAAAGTTCAAGTACTGAAATTTGATTATATGGACTAAAGTTTTCACTTATTCAGGGACGAGTTTTGGCTAGGTTTCTTAAAAAATGACAGGCCACTGTACAACAGTAGCCTTATAGAGATTCGTTTAAATGAATGCAGAGGAAACATTGATTCTCTTCGTTCCCTGAGATCGTATCCTCTGACTGGCCTCAGCGGTCCGTTGGAAACGCTTTGACGATCTTATCGGATTGAACAATACAGACCCGTTGTTAATAAGCGTTTCTCCCTAGTTGGGAGTATTATTAGTGTTCCAGCCGTGTGGTTAGCTGCCGACACGACTTGAGAACTATTGTAATCATAATAATAGACCTAATTATATGTAATTTTTGCCCTTATTAAAGGAAACAACCCCTCACAAGCGCCTGTCCAAACACGTTCGTGCATACCCGCCATTCATTTGTTGGCGAATCACAATAATTTACAGGGAATCATTGATAATAATAAGCCTCACTTTATTTCTTGCTTATTGTGCTATTTGGTTGTATATTAAATTGTGTTATTGATTTATACATTAGAGGATCCCGCTGAAGTCGATGGAGGGTTCTCAAACATATATTTTTAGTAAAACTATATATATA